>NW_027052280.1:0-27678 GCF_036321145.2 Pelmatolapia mariae | reverse complement strand
TTTTGTGCAAAATTTTATATTATTGTAATAATAAATTAATTAAAGCAGCAAAACAACCTGAAGATCCGGTTCGGAGCCGAAAGAGCCGGCTCTTTTTAGTGAGCCGAGCCGAAAGAGCCGGCTCTCTAAAAAGAGCCGGAAATCCCATCACTACTGTATATAACAGCAGCTTACTATCTCACCTGATTCCTTCTTGCATGACTTGATTGAGCCTTGGTCTGGTGATGACCATTTTAATAACTAGCACTGGTTCCAACTCCTGCAAAAAAGCAATAAAAACATATCAAACAAGCATTTAACATATTATTTATAGCAGGTTATTAAAGAACATTAAAGGGTTAGTCCTGAATATGAATCTCAGCACTTAGTGCTGTTCGGATTTGTGTCACTGTTGCTCTGTCTCGGTGCAGTTGTGAAGAGTCAACCAGCAGCTTTAGTTATAATTAATGTGCTGTTTGAGAGAGCAAAGCAACTGTGTGCTTAGACAACAAATTGCCAGTTACACACTAACACCAATCAGAAATAAGGACAACAGGTTACTGAAGCTCTGTCTGCACTAAAGCATAAAGAGGCAGTCTTACACACACTGACAATGGCTAGACACTTATTCAGAGGCAGAGCCTGTGATATCCACCAGGTAACAAGAAGACTAGATGATGGCACTGAAGATGGAGCTGGATTTAAGAGTCCGAGTCATTTATAATTTATAATCTTTTTACAAGTAGACAAACAGTAACACTGAACTGAATTGAACAACCATGCATGCATTGTTTACCAAGTCTCTCAGAATATAATCTCTCTGTCCTTTCTCAGTGTCCTACAGAGTACCCAAACAGCATATCTTTATTAAAATGTTACTGTGATAAAAGTATAACTAATTTTAATAAATAGCACTAAATACAAGTAACTGATAATAAATTTACCTAAGTATCAAAGGTTTCTGGAATTTCTGACAATAAATTTACTTACTGTGGCATTTTGTGTATGATTTATAAGACAACAAATTTCTGCCAGTTTAATAAAAACAATATGGTAAGCTTTAGGCTTGAGGGGAAAAAAAAATTATGGTTTGTGAGAAAGTGTAAATAATGGTACCTCTCATAATCACTGAGTGCTTTACTTACTTACTCCCCCGAGAGGCTTAATGCCTGTCCTTGAATAGGAACAGGTGGAGAACTGAACACCCAGCCCAGCCCACTCGCGTAAACCTATGCAAGCGCATTATGTTTATGTGTGTGTGTGTGTGTGTGTGTGGATAGTATATGTAAAGATGCCTCTACCAAACAAAACAAGTCACAACAAGCCTTACTATTATCATTGCTTATTAGCATCGATAACTGAAAGGTTTGCTTCATTTATGACAACTGATTATTAATCAGTGTTGAAACTACAATAAAATATACCACAATCAAGATGTGCAGATATTTCAAATACTCATCTGATCTAAGAGGCCCAAACAAGAGAGGAAAAGAGGTGAACACACACTATATATATACAAAGAGGGAAGCGAGGAAATGGCACACAGGAGGGAGACACAGCTGACACTGAACAGAGAGGAGACAGGCAGGAAGCAGAACAGATTACACTGAAGCACAGGGTGCACGACTCTCCAAAGTAAAACAGGAAACATGATTATAGAACCAACAACACTAGACACACTACAAGGAACACAAGGGATGCACAGAGAACACATAAGCACTGCAAACATAACCAGTATCCATGAAGCTAATTAAATCAAAGAATATTAACAATGACAAAACATAGACGTTGAGTCACCAGACTCCAGACAATGGAAGTGAGCTCTTTCGTCCGTTCTGTTTTCAGGCGACATGAAAGTGATTCACTGAAAACGTGTTATTTCACCCGCAGCTTCTCTTACAAATGTAACTGGACTGCAAATACAGTCAGTGCTACATACATGTCATTGCTGTTTCGCTGCTCACCAGATTCAGATTCAGAAAACTTTATTTATCCCCGAGGGGCAATTGAGATGGCTCACTATAAACTCATAAAACCCTACATCCCGAATCTCTGCTGTGTCTCTATAGAATTAAATTTTTATCCACAACAAACCATGATATTATTGTTGTTGTTGTTTTTTTATTCATGCTTGCAAAAACTCATCTGGTGTAAACTCTCTCACTGTCACTGCCCCCATGGGTAAGCTGGCCAGACCAGCACACCTTGCTCGCTCCCTCATCCGGTGCATTCTGGGAGTTGTAGTTATACTTGTTTGGAAGATTTTCTTCACATCACCGCTGTTTATGATACATTTAAAGTCATACTAACTTTGACATATATCTTCATAGAGTTGCTGAATTAAATGGTTATATGAATTGAAAACTGTCTGTCTGGGCAAAATCCCGACAGATTTTAAAGAGTCTTTAACCCTTGTGCAGCCTGGACCAAAAAAAATAAACAAAAAGGGGGGGGGGGGTCACGCAGACCCCAGCAGCGCGGATCCAGATCTCGTCGCGAAACAGGGCTGAGGCTCGGGGTGGGGGCGGATGGGGGTCAGGCGGACCCCCGGCTATAGCGGGTCTCGTCACAGCGTCGGACAAAGGTACCTAATCGGCTGTAACCCTCCATCGATCGGGTAAGTTACGATGGCAAACCTTGGGGTCTGGAGGGACCCCCAAGTGCCACGGCAACAACTCTCAACTTCACATAATCATCATCATCATCATCATCGTCTCCTTCTCGAGAGTGTAAAACCGGCCTCAGTGAGGACCTCGGGTGCTCCGTGCTCCGTGGGTACTCTGTGACCCCTTAGTGATCATGATGGGGTATTTCGCCACCCCAACTCACATTCGTAAGTTACGTTGGCAAATACTGGCGTCTGGAGGGACCCCGAACCACCGGAGCAAACATCTCTCAACTTCACATCATCATCGTCATCATCGTCTCCTTCCTCTACCTCCTCGGTCCTTCTAACCTGCGCGTGCAAACGCTCAGCTTTACAGAGGGCAGTCTTCACGTAAACCCGCCTAAGTGAGGACCTCGGATTCTCCCCTGCCTCCTAGTCATCCTTCCTCCTTCTGCTCCGTTCTCTTGCTCCTCGCAGGCGAGCGCTTAGCTGAATGTTCCCCAGATTACGCGTAAACCGGCCTAAGTGAGCACCACGGGTCCTCTGTGTTCCGTGGGTAGTCTGTGACCCCTTAGGAATAGCGATGGGGTATTTCGCCACCCCAATCCACATTCGTAAGTTCCGATGGCAAACACTGGGGACTGGAGGGACCCCGAACCAACTCTCAACTTCACATAATCATCATCAACATCATCATCATCGTCTCCTTCTCCTTGGTCCTTCTGCCATGCCCTTGCGAACGCTCAACTTTACAGAGGGTAGAGTTCACGTAAACCGGCCAAAGTGAGGACCTCAGACTCTCCCTGCCTCCTAGTCCTCCTACCTCCTTCTGTTCCGTTCTCCTGCTCCTCGAAGGCGAGCACTTTGCCGGATGGGCCCCGAGTTACGCATAAACAGGTCGAAGTGGGTACCTCGGGCGCTCTGTGTTCCGTGGGTACTCTGTGACCCCTTAGTGATCATGATGGGGTATTTCGCCACCCCAACCGACATTCGTAAGTTACGATGACAAACACTGGGGTCTGGAGGGACCCCGAACCGCCGGAGGAAACAACTCTCAACTTCACATCATCATCATCATCATCGTCTCCTTCTCAGCAGTGTTCGCGTAAACCGGCCTAAGTGAGGACCTCGGACTCTCCCTGCCTCCTAGTCCTCCTTCCTCCTTCTGCTCCGTTCTCCTGCTCTTCGAAGGCGAGGACCTTGCCGGATGGGCCTCGAGTTACACGTAAACCAGCCTAAGCGAGGACTTCGGACTCTCTCTGCCTCCCTGTCCTCTTTCCTCCTTCTCCTCTGCTCTCCTGCGCCTCGCTGTCGGACGCTTAGCTTTGCAGAGGCCAGTGTTCGCGTAAACCGGCTTCCGTGAGGACCTCGGACTATCTCTGCCTCCTAGTCCTCCTACCTCCTTCTGCTCGGTTCTCCTGTTCCTCGCAGGTGAGCGCTTAGGCAGATGGGCCCCTAGTTACGCGTAAACAGGCCTAAGTGGGGACCTCGGGCGCTCTGTGTTCCGTGGGTACTCTGTGACCCCTTAGTAATGGCGATGGGGTATTTCGCAACCCCAATGCACATTTGCAAATTACGATTACAAACACTGGGGTCTGGAGGGACCCCGAAACGTCGGAGGAAACATCTCTCAACTTCAGATCATCATCATCATCATCATCGTCTCCTTCTTGGCAGTGTTCGCGTAAACTGGCCTAAGTGAGGACCTGGGACTCTCCCTGCCTCCTCGGTCCTCCTTCCTCCTTCCTTTCGGTTCTCCTGCGCCTCGCTGTCAGACGCTTAGCTTTGCAGAGGGCAGTGTTCGCGTAAAACAGCCTAAGTGAGGACCTCGGACGCCTCCTGCATCCCAGTCCTCCTACCTCCTGCTCCTCGGTTCTCCTGCTCCTCGCAGGGTAGCGCTTAGCCGGATGGGCCCCGAGTTAGGCATTTCGCAACCCCAATGCACGTTCGTAAGTTACGATGGGAAACACTGGGGTCTGGAGGGACCCCGAAACGTCGGAGGAAACAACTCTCAACTTCACATAATCATCATCATCGTCTCCTTCTCGGCAGTGTTCGCGTAAACGGACCTAGGTGAGGACCGGGGGTGCTCTCTACTCCGCGATTACTAAGGGGTCAAAGTGTTCCCATGATGGGGCATTTCACAACCCCAATGCACATTCGTAAGTTACGATGGCAAACCTTTGGGTCTGGCGGACCCCCAAGCACCATGGCAACATCTCTCAACTTCACATCATCATCATCATCATCATCATCGTCTCCTTCTCGAGAGTGTTCGCGTAAACCAGCCTAAGTGAGGACCTCGGACTCTCCCTGCCTCCCCGTCCTTCCTCCTTCTGCTCCGTTCTCCTGCTCCTCGCAGACGAGCGCTTAGCTGAATGGGCCCCGGGTTACGCGTAAACCAGCCTAAGTGAGGACATTGGACTCTCCCTGCCTCCTAGTCCTCCTTCCTCCTTCTGCTCCGTTCTCCTGCTGCTCGAAGGCGAGCTCATTGCCGGATCGGCCCAGGGTTACGCATAAACCAGCCTAAGTGAGGACCTTTACTGTCTCTGACTCCCTGTGGTCTTTCCTCCTTCTCCTCTGTTCACCTGCGCCTCGCTGTCGGACACTTAACTTTGCAGATGGCAGTGTTCGTGTAAAACGGCTTCCATGAGAACCTCGGACTATCTCTGCCTCATTGTCCTGTTACCTTCTTCTGCTCCGTTCTCCTGCTCCTCGCAGGTGAGCACATAGGTGGATGGGCCCAGAGTTAGGGACCCCGAACCGCTGGAGGAAACAACTCTAAACTTCACATCATCATCGTCATCATCATCATCATCATCTCCTCCTTCTCGGCAGTGTTCGCGTAAACCGGCCTAAGCGAGGACCTCGGACTCTCCCTGCCTCCTAGTCCTCCTTCCTCTTTCTGCTCCATTCTCCTTCTACTTGCAGGAGAGGGCTTAGCCGGATGGGCCCCAGGTTACGTGTAAACCGGCCTAAGTGAGGACTTCGGACTCTCCCTGCCTCAGCATTCTCCTTTCTCCTTGGTTGTCCTGCGCCTCGCTGTCGGACGCTTAGCTTTGCAGAGGGCAGTGTTCGCGTAAACTGGCCTCCATGAGGACCTCAGACTCCCCCTGCATCCTTGTCCTCCTACCTCCTTCTGCTCTGTTCTCCTGCTCCTGCGAGCACTTAGCTGGATGGGCCCCGGGTTACGTGTAAACCGGCCTAAGCGGGGAACTCAAACTCTCCCTGCCTTCTAGTCCTCCTACATCCTTCTGCTCCGTTCTCCTGCTCCTCGCAGGCAAGCGCTTAGGCAGATGGGCCCCGGGTTACGCGTAAACCGACCTTCGCGAGGACTGGGGGTGCTCTCTACTCCGTGGGTACACTGTGACCCCTAATAATTGCGATGGGGTATTTCTCAACCCCAATCCACATTCATAAGTTACGATGGCAAACACTGGGCGATCTGGAGGGACCCCGAAACGTCGAAGGAAACAACTCTCAACTTCACATCATCATCATCATCGTCGTCATCGTCATCATCATCGTCTCCCTCTCGGCAGTGTTCGCATAAACGGGCCTAAGTGAGGTCCGGGGGGTGCTGTCTACTCCGCGATTACTAAGGGGTCAAAGTGTACCCACGATAGGGTATTTCGCATCCCCAATGCACATTCATAAGTTACAATGGCAAACACTTGGGTCTGGAGGGACGCCGAACCGCTGGAGGAAACAACTCTCAACTTCACATCATCATCATCATCATCGTCTCCTTTTCGGCAGTGTTCGCATAAACAGGCCTCAGTGAGGACCACAACTCTCCCTGCCTCAGCGTCCTCCTTCCTCTTCTGCTCCGTTCTCCTGCTCCTCGCAGGCGAGCGCTTAGCCGGATGGGCCCCAGAATACGCGAAAACAGGCCTCCGTGAGGACCATGGACTCCCCCTGTCTTCTAGTCCTCCTACCTCCTTCTGTTCCTTTCTCCTGCTCCTCGCAGGCTACCGCTTAGCCGGGTGGGCCCCGGGTTACGCGTAAACCGTTCTAAGTGAGGACCTTGGACTCCCTCTGATGCCCTGTCCTCTTTCCTCCTTCTGCTCCGTTCACTTGTGCCTCGCAGGTGAGCACTTGGCCTTATGGGCCTCGTGTTACGCGTAAACCGGCCTTCGCGAGGACCGGGGGTGCTCTCTACTCCACGATTACTATGGGGTCAAAGTGTACCCACAATGGGGTATTTCGCAACCCCAATGCACATTTGTAAGTTACAATGGCAAACACTGGGGTCTGGAGGGACCTTCAAGCACCACAGCAACAACTGTCAACTTCACATCATCATCATCATCGTCATCATCGTCATCTCCTTCTCGAGAGTGTTTGCATCAACCAGCCAAAGTGAGGAACTCGGACTCTCCCTGAGTCCCCATGCTCCTTCCTCCTTCTCCTCGGTTCTCCTGTGCCTCGCTGTCGGACGCTTAGCTTTGCAGAGGGCAGTGTTCGCGTAAACTTGCCTCCATGAGGACCTCGGACACCTCCTACATCCCAGTCCTCCTACCTCCTGCTCCTCGGTTCTCCTGCTCCTCGCAGGGGACGGCTTAGCCGGACGGGCCCCGGGTTACGCGTAAACCGGCCTAAGTGAGGACCTCGGACTCTCACAGCCTCCTAGTTCTCCTTGCTCCTTCTGCTCCGTTCTCCTGCTGCTCGCAGGCGAGCGCTTAGCCGAATGGACCCCGGGTTACGCGTAAACCGACCTTCATGAGGACCGGGGTTGCTCTCTGCTCCGTGGGTACACTGTGACCCCTTTGTAATCGCGATGGGGTAATTCGCAACCCCAACGCACATTCGTAAGTTAAGATGGCAAACACTGGAGGATCCGCTGGAGGAAACAACTATCAACTTCACATCATCATTGTCATCATCATCATCATCATCAATGTCTCCTTCTTCGCAGTGTTCGCGTAAACCGGCCTCAGTTGGACTTCGGACTCCCTGTCCTCCTTCCTCCTTCTGCTCTGTTCTCCTGCTCCTCGCAGGTGAGCGCTTAGGCGGATGGGCCCCGGTTATGCTTAAATGGGCCTAAGTGAGGACCATGGGCTCTCCGTTGCTCCCTGTCTTCCTTGCTCCTTCTCCATCGTTCTCCTGCGCCTCGCTAGTGAAAGTGCAGCTGCTTGGCCTGCCTATTACACGAACACCGCCCTCCGTTTGGACTTCAGACACTCCTTGCCTCCTCCTCATCCTTGCTCCCTCTACATTGTTCTCATGCTGCTCGCTAGCGTACGCTTAGGTCTGTGGAGGGCGGGTTTCGTGAACACCCCCTTCGTTGAGGACCTCGGGTTCTCCATTGCTCCTCGTCATCTTTGCTCCCTCTACATCCTTGTCATGCTCCTCGCTAGAGTACGCTTAGATTTGCAGAGGTTGGGTTTCGCGAAAACCGCCGTTGGTGAGGACATCAAGGTCTCCGTTGCTCCTCGTCCTCCTTGCTCCTTCTCAGTCTTTCTCCTGCGCCTCGCTATTGAAAGAGCAGCTGCTTCGCCTGCCTATTACGCGAACACCGCTCTCCGTTTGGACTTCAGACACTGCTTGCGTCCTCCTCATCCTTGCTCCCTCTACATTGTTCTCAACAGCCTCGCTAGTGAAAGCGCAGCTGTTTGGCCTGCCTATTACGCAAACACGGCCCTCGGTTTATGTTCCTCGCAAGCGTAGGCTTAGGCCTGCGGAGGGCCGGTTTCGCGAACACCCCCTTCGGTGAGGCCCTCGGGCTCTCCGTTGCTCCTCGTCCTTCTCGATCCCTCTCCTTCGCTCTCATGTGCCTCGCTAGTGAAAGAGCAGCTGTGTGGCCTGCCTATTACGCGAACACCGCCCTCCAGTTGGACCTCGGGCTCTACGTGCCTCCTCGTCCTCCTTGCTCCCTCTACATCATTCCCAAGTGCCTCGCTAGTGAAAGAGCAGCCGTTTGGCCTGCCCATTACGCGAACACGGCCCTCCGTTTATGCTCCTCGCTAGCGTATGTTTAGGTCCGCGGAGGGCGGGTTTCACGAACACCGCCCTCTAGTTGGACCTCGGGCTCTCCGTTGCTCCTCGTCCTTCTCGCTCCCTCTCCATCGTTCTCATGTGCCTCGCTAGTGAAAGAGCAGCTGCTTGGCCTGCCAATTATGTGAACACCGCCCTTTAGTTGGAATTCAGACACTCCTTGCCTCCTCCTCATCCTTGCTCCCTCTACATCGTTGTCAAGCGCCTCGCTAGCATAAGCTCAGCTCTGTGGAGGGCGGGTTTCGCGAATACAGCCCTCCGTTTGGACTTGGACCCTCGCTCTCACGGGCCCTGCTGGCGAGCCCTTAGCTTTGGCGAGGGCGGGTTGCGCGAACACCACCGTCTGTGAGGAACCCAGTACCCCCCCCCCCACACACACACACACACACACACACACAGGAGGCAGTGAGGAGGAGAAGGAGGTTGTTGCTACGCCTGCGTCGCGAAACCAGGGCTCATTGTGTGTGCGCCCGGAGCAGCTATGTGGAAACACATGGGACAACCAACCAGTTTGGGGCCATGGTTTATTCAACGTGTATTTTCAGTTTGGTTTAACTTGCTAATCTGACATGAAAGACTTTCCCTGAATGTCCCTTAATTTAACCTCTTTTTTCTTTCTCCTTTTCTTAGCTTACTGAAAATGTTGCCGACCAAAGGCCGGATCCAGGGATGTGTGCTGGTTGTGCTACTCGCGTTATGTGGGCAAACTGTTCGCTGTCAACGTCGATACAAAGGTAAAGTGCAATCCCAGGGTTGTGTGCTGCTTGTGGTACTCGCTTTATGTGGACAAACTGCTTGCTGTCAACATCGATACAAAAATAACAAAAGAATAGCCTAGTGTAAGGTAATGTTTTATTTTTTATTTTTTTCTAGAATGATTCAAATGTTACCATCATTTCCCCAACCCCGCAGGCTCTGCGACCCGTGAAGAACTGAGACTCCTTCTGGTCGGTAAAACAGGATCGGGAAAGAGTGCGTCCGGAAACACCATCCATGCGTACGCTTTCAAAGAGGACGTTTCGCCCGAGTCTGTCACCGACAGCTGTCTCAGAAAACAGGCAGAGGGCGACAAACTGGTGGGAGAGGATGTGGTGAAAATCGGCCAGCTGCGGCTGGTCACAGAGTGTTACAAAGGAGATTACTGAGATTCGTTTGTCACAAAAGGCTGATTCTTTCAATGCACGCATCCTACGGTGATATTTTTATCATGTATTCACAGCCACCGGAGGCGCTGTACAGCACCGAGCGCCTGAAACATGGACAGTTTGTTGATATTGTAAGTCAAAAATACATGTCATACATGTCAAAAATACAGCCCCGGGGGGGAGGGGGGGCGTTTTTAAAAACGCACCCCCCCTATTGCTCATGTCCCTAAATGGTATGCCTGGATAGGTCATCATTTCCCTCTGTGGCTGCCACTCCCATTTCAATTTTTCTCCTAGTTTCGGGCAGGCTCTATGACGTTCGTCCACAGGAGGCGCTGTACAGCACCGAGCGCCTGAAACACGGACAGTTTGTTGATATTTTTTCATGTAAACCTGTTCTTGACATATCTACTGAGATTCGTTTGTCTTGAAAGGCTGATTCAACCCCGTTGTTGACTTTTATTTTGCCTTCCAGATTGCCTCAGTTGTATCGTGAGTGTAATTTCAAATAAAATAAAATAAAACTCAGAAGCGTCTGTGTGTTGTATTCTTCTTCTTCTTCTTATTATTATTATTATTATCATTATTGTGATTATGCTTCATTTTCATGTACTGCGGTATCACTGACCCCCATGCTGCCGCAGCAGCTTCTGTGCATGGTCCCCAAGTGCTATGTTTTCTTTCCCGATCCCCTGACGAACCCATTAGAATCGCTCTGGGGCACTCTTCGACCCCAAATGATCGTTCTGGGTTTTTTTTACATTTTCATTCACCTGTCTCTACTGAGGGTGGGGTACTCTGGGACCCCCCGGGTCTGGGGCTGCCCCGAAGGGGAGCAGAAGGGTTAGAATCGCTCTGGGGCACTCTTCGACCCCAAATGATCGTTCTGGGTTTTT
Source organism: Pelmatolapia mariae (assembly GCF_036321145.2). Lineage (NCBI taxonomy): Eukaryota > Metazoa > Chordata > Actinopteri > Cichliformes > Cichlidae > Pelmatolapia > Pelmatolapia mariae. The sequence continues at coordinate 17,053 of NW_027052280.1, read as the reverse complement.
TTTTTACATTTTCATTCACCTGTCTCTACTGAGGGTGGGGTACTCTGGGACCCCCCGGGTCTGGGGCTGCCCGGAGGGGAGCAGAAGGGTTAGAATCGCTCTGGGGCACTCTTCGACCCCAAATGATCGTTCTGTTTTTTTTTTTTTTACATTTTCATTCACCTGTCTCTACTGCGGGTGGGGTACTCTGGGACCCCTGGGGTCTGGGGCTGCCCCGAAGGGGAGCACAAGGGTTAGAATCACTCTGGGGCACTCTTTCGACCCCAAATGATCGTTCTGGGTTTTTTTTTACATTTTCATTCACCGGTCTCTACTGAGGGTGGGGTACTCTGGGACCCCCGGGGTCTGGGGCTGCCCCGAAGGGGAGCACAAGGGTTAACAGCGGCCTCCCATGGACGAACATGATAGAGCCTGCCTGAAACTAGGAGAAAAATTGAAACGGGAGTGGCATTCAGGGAGGGAAACGTGGGTGTACGGGGGCGGGAGCCAACCCTGATGCTCTGCCTGTGAAATGCGACCCAGGGGTACTCTGGGACCCCCGGGGTCCGGAGCTGCCCCGAAGGGGAGCACGAGGGTTAAAACAGGACTACAACAGTTCAAAATCAGGACTACTTAGGACTTAACCAAGACAGAACTAGAATCAGAACTAGATGATAGTAGCACTAAAAATCATCGTAGACCTGCACTACACTTATTTTTTAATTCTACCAAAGTACACTATTTAGATTCAGAAAAGTTTATAAATTATTTAGCCTTGTTGTGCAAACAAGCCTGCATAACTTAATAGATATAGAATTTGAAAAATAACAAACCTAAAAAGAAACAATAGGTACGACATACATGAGTACCTATGATACGGTGATACTTTTGGTAAACAACCATTTGACTAACAGGTGTGTCTCACCTGCTCTTGTTCCATCTCTGCTCCTCTCTCTCCCTCTTTGTGCTGACAATCATCAAATATACAGTGGAAACCAGATATTTATAAACTCTTCAGATAAAAACACTTTTTTAATAGTAACATCAAATCAGACTAAATGTTTTTTTAGATTGATAAATATAAAAAAAGATGTTTGTTACATTTAAGAGTAAAGAGAGAAATTGTCTATTTCTTAATTGTAAATGGCACCAAATTGTATTAAATATTGAGCCACACTTATGGAGCTCCACAATTCTGTTCCTGGTGTTTTGGTTGACATCTCCTGATTTTCCCATTTCAAAGAAACAGGCTCTGTGTTTTGCCTTATATGCATCCACAGGTGTGCCACCAGTTTACTCACATGGACTCTACTAACCTATCAGAAGCTTCTTCAGCTCAGAATGGAATCGTCTGGAGTTTTCTTATTGATTAACAATAAACTTAGTGTATATGTTCTCCTAAATTTGATGAAAGTGATAGACAGCTCTGTCTCTCTTTATTCTGACATTTAACTAATTCAAAAGATATTTCAACATTTATTTATCCAAAACAAAACAAGTTTACTCTAAATTGATGTTGTACAGTAAAAAAATGTTCTTGTGTTTTCCATAAAGTGTATGTAAATATCTGGTTTCAACTGTGAATATACTGCTGTGTATTGAAATTCCTCTTGTTTTGCATAGAAATATACTGAACAACATACAAAGCATAATATATAAAATAACATCTACCAGAGTTTTTTCTTTGAAAGAAGCTCCTTATGTCCGTTCTTGTGTATCTGTACACTACCGAAACACTATTTAGCCGTGGAGGGTAACAACTGAAAATATGAAATAAACACACATGTAAGCTAAGACTCTCTAAAGAAACATCATTGTTGTCGTTCAGCTTTTCATTTCGCCATTTGATTCACTTGAAGAGCAAGTAACGTAATATGGGTCAAGTGATCAGTTTGACATCAGTCTTTCGTGATACACCGTCATATTTACATCATTTGTACAGTACGAATGATTTGCTTTGGTACCTGGTCGAACGTCAGTTCTCCTCTGTCTGCCTGGCTCCCTTTCTCCAACAGCGCACTCCAGGTAGCAGCTGCCCCGCCCCGCTTAGTGCCTGAGCTCGGATCATACCAATATTAGGGGGGATTTACGCACAGTCGTAAATTCCCACAGTGTGCACTATGTGCTTCGAATATTGTGTGTATTGTGTGTATATTTTAAGGCACTTAAAAAAACCATCAGACTGTATCCTGTCCTTTCCAAAAATGTGACTATGTTACCAACAATTTATCAACCTTTACGTCACACACAAGCAGAAAGCACAAAAACTCAAAAGATATAAAAAACTGTATTAGACTGATTTCTCATGCAAATGCATGTCCTAGTGAAAGTAACTCCCCTGATAAATCCTTAAATGCCTCTCAGGAGCCAGAGACATTACCAAGTGGTTCAGGTGTAGCATCAAGTGATAAAGAGGACAATGAGTTTGTAGATTACCAATGTCTTGAACATAAAATAGCTAGACTTTTTCTAGGCATGCAAACATTGTTACATGTTTCTAAAAGTATATAATATCTGATGAGAAGACGTATGCCATATTGCGCCATCGGCCCCTCTGGCCAACACCAGTAGGCGGCAGGGTAAAGTGTCTTGCCCAAGGACACAACGACCAGGACAGAGAGAGCTGGGGGATAGAACCAGCATCCTTCCGGTTACAGATGAGCTTCCCAACCCCCTGAACCACGTTCGCCGCAATGACTTGTCTTTACTGGGCATCTAAAATCTTTTGGTGCTGACCCTTAGCAGGCAACAGCCATGAAACTCACAGAACAGGATTGAGAAAGTCACTTGCGTGTTATGAAAGTATCCAAATTTGACCACAGGATGTTATTCTTACTTCATTCTTACATAACTATAAAATTAATGAAATTTTTGCAATGAATTTAAAAGACAATTTATTGAATTATTTCTTTTCTGCAATGCATCCTGTAACAATTGAAACCATTTTGTCTTATCAACATTTGATTAGGTATTCTATAGGCTTAATGTAAAATCTGCCGATCAGATTTTTCTTGTTTCTTTTTTTTTTTTTTTAAATGCGTCAATTAGAATTTGTACCATCACTACCACTAAAAGGAAAATAAAAATCCAATTGAGACCTGACCAATAGATCAACCGAGACTAACTAAATGTTTTGAAATTAAGCACTTTTAACCAAATTTGAAAACAATGTCATTTTTATATAATGTACCTTTAAAAGTTTTCTTCTATATTTTTTGTTGCTTTGTAGATTTGTGTGGAATTCTCACGCATTACCACCAAGGATCTCATGGGGACCTTCATGACTGCCCTCGACACTTACTCACTTCGGCTGATTAAGCTGTATCGAATTAGAAAAGCTGCTTTCCGCAATGAAATGGATTCCCTGTTGCAGAAGTTTGATGAACAGGTAATATATAAAAATGTATTTTTGTTTGGTTTTTGAGGAACCTGAAGTTCCCACTGTAACGAAAGATACTTTATTAAATATTTACTAAATTGATGTAAAAATTGTTAGTTTTCAAAAATTGTGTCCTGAATGGGATTATAAGCTAACAAACAGAGCTGCGTGTTTGGCAGATGTCAGGTCATGACAGACAGTTCAACTCTCATCCCACTCATGGCACCTTTTGTTATAAATGTTGTAATAAGTGTGCTACATTGTTGCAAATCAAAATTACTTAAAAAAAACAACTAATAAAACCATGAGCAATTATCTGGAATAACTTATTTCAACATCTTATTTCTTAAGGCTGTATTTTTAGCAACAACACTTAATGTGTTTTTAAAACAAAATGGTAGGTTTATACATGAGACTGAGTCTTATTTGATTTCCTTGTTTTAGGTCTCAAACATAGTCCAGCATCGACGAACCATCAGTTTGGAAGGGTTACCGATATTTGTTCGCGACGATGAGACCACACTCTTCTTAACATGTCTGGTGAGTATGCAAATCTACTCCATCTTCAGTTTTGGTTTACAGAAACTTATATGTACTGTTGTTTTTTACTTTGCATAGGATACAGATCCAGTTGTGAGGGCAACGCGAGGTGTTACGGTGGGCATCCTCACTGTTCTGGAGGACTATGTGGGACCCAACTCACAGTCCACAGTGGTCAACACTGCCATTGTTTTGGAAGAGGACATTATTCTTGATGATCTGCCAGACCATCCCAGTTGTGTTTGAACACAATAAAGTTATTTGAAAATCAACTGTGTAAACATTCATTGGTACAACAGGGAGCACCTCATGAAAACTATAAAAGATACTTTTTCTAAACTTTAGGAAATTGATTGGCAAAACAAAAAAAAATATGTTGTGTAAACTTTAGGGATTACATTGCAAAAACAATAAAATATTATTTAAGAAAAAGCACAATTATTAATTTTGTAAACACAAAAACATTAGCTGAAGCAACTTTTCTCCTAAACATGAAATTATAAGTTATCCATCAGAACCTAAAAACATAAATGCAGTGGGTTGCCTTGAGTTTTTAAGTTTTCGCAACGTTTTTTTTTTTTTTTTTTTTACAGTGCAGTGGTTCCCAAACTTTTTTTGTTAGGCCCCCCTTTGTTTTACAAGAAAACTCTTCGCCCCACCCGTACAAACACATACCCATATTTTGGTTTCAAACTCCATTGCGGTTTCACACCTCAAACATGTAGTAAACAATTAAACAAATAAAAGTAAACTGCAATAGATTACAGGTAGCAATGAAATAAACCACTAACTCTTTTATGCTACGTCCACACGCATAGAAACGCAGCTGTTTCTATGCGTTTGGGCCTTTTGTCCACATGTAAACGGTATTTCGAATCACAGAAAACTGAGATTTTTAAAAACTCAGTTTTTGCGTTTACACGTGGACGAGGAATACGGAGTTTGTCACGCAACGTCAAAGGTATGTGCCTTTTTTCATGTCACGCTGTGCGCCACATTATTGTTTACATGAGAAAACTTTCTACAATGGCAGGTAGAGACAAAATACAGTTTTTACACGCTAACATATACACACACAGTTACCCATTCTGTACATGTAGAGAGAGAAAAACAACTTCCAAAACAAATAAAGGTGCACTTTAGTTCAGTTTATTCTGTTTGCGAGGCACAAAGTACAAATTCATGCTGACTGCTAAAAATCAAACAGCAGTTTGTGTGTTTTTTTCTTCACTTAAATGACCATAAATGGAAACTCCATCCAACCTCTGATCAGCAGCCTGCTGGAGAGGATTTAAGTGAGGGTGAAGAGAGGAATACACAAAGAGAGGTGGACAGATCTGAGGTGAAGATCATGCTCTGTCAGAAACACTGAGACGACTGACGCGGTGGAAGGTAAGAAGCTCACTGCTCCTGATGTGTTGACAGGGAGAGAAAAGGCTGAGTAATTAAAATGTTTTAGCCCAAAAGAAGCACTCTGCTTGTACCCCAGTATGTGCAGTCTGCACAGCGGAACTTACTAAAATATGACACAGGGCTCAGGAGGAGTGGGTCTGCACACCTGAATGTCCTCATGCAAGAGACTGAACTCCATCATTGCTCTGATACAGCCATCAGAGTGTGAGTGTGCGTGTGATTCTTGTGTGTGTGTGTGTGAATAAGTGAGTGAGGCTGAAAAGTGAGTGCTTATTGACATTAAATCCATAGCTTTGAATCTGAAATACCAAATCATTCAGTACCAGTTTAGCTGAATTTTCAACCCCTTTGGCTTCTTTGTTCTTGAAAAATCCTGAACCTTTAGAGAGGATTTTGTTTTACTTTCTCTTAATTTAATTTTGGATTTTTTTTTTGTAGTTTTTACTGACATTTTATGGCATCTTCAGTGCACATGGTGCTGTTAAAAATTTTTCCTGGTCAACCCACTTCTAAAATGACTTTAAAATATTAATGAAGTTAGGATAAATAAGAAAATGTCTTTGAAAGGTGCCGACATAAACCAGGCAATGTGCTGTGTGTGTTTCAGGATGTGGAGGCTCGTGCTGACTTTCACTCTGTTCTTTTGTGGATCTGAAGTCCAGCTGCAGCCAGTGACCTGCAGAAATAACATAAATGGTGAAGTGGACTGGTATGTTTTTAAAAACACACTTTACAAGTCTGTAATTAAGTCATTTGCGCTCATTCTAATCACATCCTGAGGGAGAGACCAGCCCCCCCTTTGGAGGAAGCCCATTTCCCGCAGCTTGTATCCACAATCTCGTTCTTTCGGTCACTACCCATAGGTAGTGGTGGTCCCAGGACTCAATTTACCATAGATCAACGGGTAAATGGTAAATGGCCTGTATTTATATAGCGCTTTTACTAGTCCCTAAGGACCCCAAAGCGCTTTACACATCCAGTCATTCACCCATTCATACACTGGTGATGGCAAGCTACATTGTAGCCGCAGCCACCCTGGGGCGAGGCTGCTGGACACTGGCGCCACCGGGCCCTCTGACCACCACCAGTAGGCAACGGGTGAAGTATCTTGCCCAAGGACACAACGACCAAGACTGTCCAAGCCGGGGCTCGAACCGGCAACCTTCCGATTACAAGGCGAGCTCCCAACTCTTGAGCCACGATCGCCTCACGATCGAGGTAAGTTGAGAGCTTCACTTTTACACTCAGCTCTCTTTTCACCACAACAGACCGGTACAGCGTCAGCATCACTGCAGCCGCAGCACCAATCCATCTGTCGATCTCCCGCTCCCTTCTTCCATCACTTGTGAACAAGACCTCGAGATACTTAAACTCCTCCACTTGCGGCAGAAACTCGTCCCTGACTGGGAGTGGGCACTCCACTCTTTTCCGACTGAGGACCATGGCCTCAAATTTTGGAGGTGCTGATTCTCATTCCCACCGGCTATGAACCATTCCAAGGCTAGCTGAAGGCCATCACCCGATGAAGCCAACAGAATCACATCATCTGCAAAAAAGCAGAGATGAGATCCTGAGAAAGCCTTCCACCACTTGGCTACGCCCAGAAATTCTGTCCATAAAAATGAACAGAATCTGTGACAAAGGGCAGCCCTGGCGGAGCCTGTCACCAACCAGGAACGAGTTCGACTTATAGCCGGCTAGGCGGACCAAGCTCTCTCAATGGTTGTATAAGAACTGAATGGCCCATATCAATGGGCCAGACACCCCATACTCCCAGAGCACCCCCAACAGGACCCCCCGAGGGACATGGTCGAATGCCTTCGCCAAGTCCACAATACACATGTAGACCGGTTGGGCAAACTCCGATGCACCCTCAAGTATCCTTGAGAGGATGAAGAGCTGATCCATTGTTCCACGACGAGGACAAAAACTGCATTGTTCCCCCTGTATCCGAGGTTCGACTAACGGATGGGCTCTCCTCTCCTGCACCCTGGCATAGACTTTCCCAGAGAGGCTGAGGAGTGTGATCCCCCTGTAGTTAGAACACACCCTCGGTCCCATTTCTTAAAGATGCGAACCACCACCCCGGTCTGCCAATCCAGGGGTACTGCCCAGGGCTCGCAAAATCGCTAGCCCGACGTCCCGGGGCTAGCAAATTTTCCACTCAGGCTACCAAAATCTATCTCAGCCCTGCCCGTCGGGCTATCATAGGAAGGAAAAATATATGTCAGTGCTTTTGCATTTTTTCGGAATTGTAGCTGGGTAATTATGTCATTGCACTTGTTTTTTGCTTTCACTTTGCGATCGCGCGAATTGTGTATAGAGAGCGGCAGTACTGATTGGTGAGTGACGATTAATTGTGCACCAATTCCTCTGACATCGTCTTATCACTCATTAGCTTACTATTCAAACCTGACAAGTGAAATCTCCCACAGTAAGCTTAAACATGTGAGAGCTTGATTGCGCAGAGAATCGCTGAACGTTATGTGAGTGCGTGTGTAAAAGCAGCAGGATATCTATTTTATTTCTGCTGAGCCAAATAAGACAGGTCAGGGTGAAGAAGTGACAGCCAAAGAAAAGCTTACCACAAAACGGAAAAGTTATGACAAATCAGACTATGAGGGGAAAAAAAGTGCAGCTTTATGGTTTCATGGACAACGCGCGTTTGCGTACATAAGATTTTCTGGAGGAGGACAGACATTTGTTTAGAACTCTTAAAGATGTCGAAGAAGCAAGCTCCTTTAAACAATTTGGTGTTCCTCCACCTCCAAAGAAATTTCAGAAGGGGTCCGAACCGCAAAAGAAGCGCGTATTCTCGAAAAAAGCGGTTGCAGGAGGTGGGCTGGCTTCAAAGAAATGATGAACACACAGAGATGTGGTGCAGAATATGTCGTGAAAATCCCACTCTAGCGGACAAAAACAGTGCCTTTTATATGTACGCAAACGCGCGTTGCAACTTCTTATCTGGTGCGCGTCTTTTATTTTGACAGCGAATGCGCACATGCGGACCACTTACGTGCACCCCTGTAAATAACGTAATGTTCTGCCGGGTGTGTTTTGGCTTTCCCTCGATTTCTGAGTCGACAAGCGCCTTTGTTACTGGGATCAGTAATTTTAAGAAAGACCCTCATTAGAACCCATGAGAAATGCAAGAAATGCATTATTGCTCAGTCTGCAATATCTTTCCCAGAACAAACACCAATTGCAAAGAACATACTAAAAATAAACCTGAAAAATCTGTTTAGAACAGTGTACTATGTTGCAAAGAGTGAACTACCATTGGCAAAATGTAGCAGTCTTTGCAAACTTAAAAAAAAAATGGCCTAGATCTTGGTTCCACTTATCTCTTACCCATGACTTCAGTGGAAATTTCAAATTCAGGATCTGACACAGACTGATTCATGTTCTACACAGTTCTTACAAGTTCATAGAAATTTCTTTTCAATTAGAACCAAGTATTTGAGTTGATGATCGTAATTTTTATACAATGTTGTAATTTGTGTTTCAACAATTTTTTGATTAATGTTTTGTTTCCATTACCTTATTATACTTTAATGTATAATATTGTAAAGGAAACGAAACAGGAAACAAAACATCAATCAAAAAATTGCTCTCTTTTTTATTCGGACTACTTAAATTTATTTTCGGCTACCGCAAACTAATGAGTCCCTGCCCGAAGGGCTACCAGGGATTTTAAAATTTTGCGAGCCCTGCTGCCCCTCATCTCCACGCAACATTTTAGAGGCGTGTCAACCAAGACAGCCCTACAAGAATCAGAGCTTTCAGGAACTCGGGGCGGACCTCATCCACCCCAGGGGCTCTGCTACCAAGGAGTTGTTTAACTGCCTCAGTGACCTCGCCGCCGGAGGTTAGCAGGTCATTCCCTTCATCCCCAGACTCTACTTCCTCCTCGGAAGACGTGCCAGTGGGATTAAGCAGGGCCTCGAAGTATTCCTTCCACCGCCCAAAGATTTTCTCAGTAGAAGTCAGCAGCGCTCCACCCACATTATACACAGTGCAGGTAGAACACCGCTTTCCCCTCCTGAGTCGCCTGACAGTTTGCCAGAATCTCTTCGAGGCAGTGCGAAAGTCTTTTTCCATGGCCTCTCCAAACTCCTCCCAGACCGAGGTTTTTGCTTCAGCCACTGCCCATGCCGCGGCCCACTTGGCCTGTTTGTACCTATCATCTGCCTCCAGAGTCCCACAGGCTAATCAAGCCCGATAGGACTCCTTCTTCAGCCTGGTGGCTCCCTTCACCTCTGATGTAAACCATTTTGTTCGGGGGTTACCAACATGACAGGCACCAACTACCTTGCGGCAGCAGCTCAGTGCAGCGGCTTCGGCAATGGAGGTGCTGAACATGGTCCATTTGGACTCAATGTCCCCAGTCTCCCTCGAAATGCTGTTGAAGGTCTGACGGAGGTGTGAGTTGAAAATCTCATGGACCGGGTCCTCTGCTAGGCATTCCCAACACACCCACACTGTACGTTTAGGCACACCAGCTCTGTCCAACGTCCTCCCCCGCCATGTGATCCAACTCACCGTTAGGTGGTGATCAATTGACAGCTCAGCCCCTCTCTTTACCCGAGTTCCAAAACATATGGCCTTAGGTCTGGCAATACGATTACAAAACCGATCATCGACCTGTGGCCTAGAGTGTCCTGGTGCCATGTGCACTTATGGACACTCTTATGTTTGAAGATAGTGTTCGTTATGGCCAAATTGTGGTTTGCACAGAAGTCCAATAACAAAACACCGCTCGTGTTCAGATTTGAGAGGCCTTTCCTCCCAGTCACACCCCTCCAGGTCTCGCTGTCATTGCCCACATGAGCACTGAGGTCTCCCAGTAGGACAACAGAGTCCCCAGGAGGAGCACCCTCCAGTACTCCACCCAGGGACTCCAAGAAGGCTGGGTTCTCTGAATCGCCACTCGGCGCATAAGCACAGAGGAGGGTCAGGACTCGTTCCCCAACCCGAGGCAAAGGGAACAAACCCTCTCGTACACTGGGAGAAACCCCAACATACCGGCAGTAAGCCGAGGGGATACCAAGATACCCAACCCAGCCCACCGCCTCTCACCAGGGGCGACTCCAGACTTAGACAGAGTCCAGCCCCTCTCCAGTAGGCTGGTTCCAGAGGCCAAGCCATGCGTTGATGTGGGGACGACTATATCTAGCCCGTACCGCTCAACCTCATGGACTAACTCTGGCTTCTTCCCCACCAGAGAGGGGACATTCCATGTTCCAAATGCAGTGTTGGTAGCCGGGGATCAGTCCGGCAGGACCTTCGCTCCTGGCCACTGCCCGACTCACAATGCACCCAACGCCTACGGTGCCTCCTGCGGGTGGTGTGCCTGCAGGAAGATGGGCCCATGTCCCATGGACTAAGGCCTGGCCACCAGGCGCTCGCCCTTGGGCACCCTCCCCGGGCCTGGCTCTAGGGCGGGGCCCCGGTAACCCTATCCCAGGCAGGGTGGACTGTTCACTCGATGGTCTTGTCATAGGGGTCTTCTGAATAGCTGTTTGTCTGGTCCCTCACCCAGGACCAATTTGCCATGGAAGATCCTACCAGGGAGCAAAAGCCCCAACACAACATAGCCCCTGGGATTCCTGGGACACACAAACCCCTCCACCACGATAAGGTAGCGATTCACGGAGGGGATCATCTAAGCATTCATCTGAGACATGAATGCTTAATGTGGGTGAAGGCATTTTAACTCTATTTTTCTCTAAAAAAATATTCATCTATATCGAATTTATTTCCTAAATTAAACAAAGTAGAGTTTAAAGCTAGAAAGTGACATGAAGTGTATAAAAGAAGTCATAGGTACAGTGGGGCAAGTATTTAGTTAACCACAAACTGGAGAACTAGTTAGCCACAAGTTCTCCGACTTAAAAAGAGAGAGCATGTAATTTTCATCTTAGGTATACCTCAACTATGAGAGACAAAATGAGAAAAATAAAAATCCAGAGAATCACATTGTCTGGTATTTTTAAAGAATTTATTTGCAAATTATGGTGGAAAATGAGTATTTGGTCACCTACAAACAAGCAAGATTTCTGGCTTTCACAGACCTGTAACTTCTTCTGTAAGAGGCTCCTTTGTCCTCCACTCCTTACCTGTAATAATGGCACCTGTTTGAACTCATTATCAGTATAAAGGACACCTGTCTACAACCTGAAACACTCCAAACTCCACTATGGCGAAGACCAAAGAGCTGTTAAACGACACCAGAAACAAAATTGTAGACCTGCACCAGGCTGGGAAGACTGAATCTGCAATAGATAAGCAGCTTGGTGTGGAGAAATCAACTGTGGGAGCTATTATTAGAAAATGAAAGGCATACAAGACCACTGATAATCTCCCTCGATCTGGGGCTCCACGCAAGATCTCACCCCGTGGGGTCAAAAGGATCACAAAAACGGTGAGCAAAAATCCCAGAACACCATGGGGGTATCTAGTAAATGACCTGCAGAGAGCTGGGAGCTGGGACTAAAATAATAAAGTAACACACTACGCTGCCAGGGACTCAAATCCTGCAGTGGCAGAAGTGTTCTCTGCTTAAGCCAGTACATGTCCAGGCCCGTCAGAAGTTTGCTAGAGAGCATTTGGATGATCTAGAAGAGGATTGCGAGAATTTCATGCGGTCAGATGAAACCAAAACAGAACTTTTTGGTAAAAACTCTACTTGTTGTTTTTAGTGGAGAAAGAATGCTGAATTACATCCAAAGAAAATCTATGCAAGAAACATCTCCTGGATGCACTAGTATGCATCTTCAGTGATGTATCCTGGGGTCATCAGACTTTTCGGGTCTCACAACATCATACACCCTCACCCTGGCAAATGTCACTCAAAGTCAAATATCTTCATAGACCCAAAAGTAAGCATATTATTTCCCTAGTCAAAAGTCAAACCGTTACTCACAGTAATTTTTAATCTCACAGCCTTTGTGTTTTGAGTCATGGTCAGTGGCCCCTATTTCACAGCAAACACGCACCTCTGTTTCAACCAGCCCTGTCTGACCATCCGTCATTGGAGTCAACACAAGACTAAACGTAAAGCCAGTCATATCTCTGCTATCTTCTTCAAAAACTCCATGGTCTGTTTCCTCCATGGAGTGTACAGGTTACATTACAAAACTACATTTGAAAGCCAATCACACACATGCAAAATGAGACAGCAATTTATCCCGTCCACTGGAACTAAGTTTCAAAATCCCTGAATGCACTTGCACAGAAGTCCGGAAAGTCCCGTTCGGCGTCAGTGGGATTTAGATTTCTATCCTGCCTACAGTATAATTCCAGGGCCCGAAATATAACAATACTACTACATGCAAAATGTAATAATGCTTCTTCTGATCGCCTTATTACTGAAGTTACTAAAAAGCCGTAATAAGTATCTGAAACCACAGCGTGACATCGACAGGTTACGTCATAAACATCTCCTGTCCATGTATATTCAACTACACAATACCCTGAATCCAACATGTGTATTTACACAAACTGTTATAAAATGTTAGTCAAAAAACACGGTGTCAGTACAAAGAGTCAATAAAACACAAGTCCTATTACTTTCAACAAGTATTACGTCATTCAAGGACGTGTTAAAGCAAAACCCATACTCCAATTCTACATGTATCATAAAGTAGTCATCGTATCTAACAACCGTAGTGCCAACAAAGTAGAAATAAAAGCAATTCTTCCCTTAAAACACCAATTCAAGTCGTCCTTAACCCACACATTCACTCACACGCATTAACATCGGGTATTGGTAGACTTCCGCACGAATAATCAGATTTTCCACTTTCAGCAAACTCAGTGTATTTATATAATCATTTATTTTCTTTTTTTACTCGTTTCTAGGAAAATAGTTCTTTATACTTTTGGACTGGATTGGCTCGCTGCAATCCTCTTAGACAGGGACCCACAATCTGACCCATTGTAATTCGGAAAAGGTCACCTTACTTTTTGTTTTCCTGAGACTATTGTCGGCGCCGTTATTCATTGTTGTCTTTTGCAGGCCTGCTTAGAACAAAAATGAGAAAAAAAGAGAGCTGAGTATTAGCTCATCAAAGTACAAAACAAAATCACCTGACAGGTTTTTTCTTTATAAGTGCACTGTTACAAAACCCCTTAAACATGTCCATGTTTATTTGGTGCATTGGCCGAGGGTTGAGAGAGGGAGAAAGTTGGAGATTGAGACCGAGAGGGTCCGAGGTACTCAAACGGCCAGACACGAGTCAGTGGTCGAAGTGAGTTGACATAAGCCGGCTTATCTAAAGGTAAGGCACTACCTGTTGAATTATTTCCAAACTGTGCCAGATTGACGATTACAAAATTGAAAGTCTACTCACTGAAAATTACTGGTAAAGGTCTGTTTTGATTTTGGTGAAAATCTCATGAGAATTGAAGTTGAAGTAATGATAATGTAAGGTTAAGTGACAGTACTGATTAAAGGAAAAGCAGTTGGACTGCTACAAGGATTTAAGTAGTTGGACTACTAAATAGGAATAGGTAAAAGTAACGGAAATAGGTAAAGGACAAGTTAAAGTAGTTGGACTACTGAATTTAGGAAATAGGTCATTTGAAATCTGTATATGGTCATACAGTTATAATTGAATATAAAGCTGGGCTTGGACATCAATGCAGTCGGTTTTGTGGTTTCATAGGATGTCTTTAAAAACATAATTAAATTTCTGTAGGACGGAACTGTGGGATGTTCTAAGAAGTGCATTTGTTCGGAGGTGACGCTCCCAATTTCCTGGGGACGCTCAGGATTTTCCTTTGGAAGGGATAGTCCGATTGGCAATCGTGGACAACTGAGGACGGTCCAAAATAGCTACTGATTGGATCAGTTGACCGTTTGGAACGGTGTTTGCACTTTTTTGGGATTAGGAGGACCTAATTATTGTACTAAGACAGCAGAACTTGAAGGGAGAGCCAGGGAAGATTTAAAAGCAGGACCTGTTGGGATTGGGGATTTAGAGATTCTTTTATTGCTATGATAGAATGTGCCTTATGATGACTGCATTAATAACAGGTTGTACAGTATAATTTTAATAATATTGAATATGTTTGTGATAACAGTGATGTCTCTATTTACAGGTTGAGTTTATTTCATACACAAAGCATAACTGTGCTTGTTTAGAGTTCATGTTCCGTCCAAAAGGGTCTTAAGCTTCACTGGTGAGAGTGTCCAGGTGATACATGTTGAGGGAAGATGAGAACATAGCAGGTGAATTGCATGCACGCTTACAAACACACATGATTTATATATAGGCCAGGCCAGAGGCCTGGACTTGATGCAGCTTTCAACTTTACAGCTCCTAACTTGCAGGAATGGCGTGGAGTGTAATGAATGAATGCAAAACATGCTTACAGACACAAACATGAAATGGATTTATTTTGTAGGGTAAAGGTGGAACACATGTTGCTTTGTTTCTGCTTAGCAACTGCTGAGGTAAAAGGTGTTAAAGATAAATATGCAATAAGCGAACAGGAAACATGTGAGGGTGAGCCGGGTGAAACAAAATGTTGTAGATAATGGAAACTTGTCTAACGGGCATTAACAGTAACTTTTGCATGTTATGTATATGCTTGAAACCAAAAGAGGCGTAAATCCAGATAGAAAACTTTGAAGGGTGTTTTTTAGCGGAGAGTCAGGCTGACATGGGGATGGTGTGTATTTTACTCTGTGTTTAATAAAATTAAAAGCGTTGCTCACACACATAAAGAGTATTGAGATTGAATAAAGTTAATATAATGGATAGAGCCCAGGACATGATAATACATAAGTGAAATCAAATGCAATGTTTGATTTCACTTTTATTGGGAAATAATCAGGTTAGAAATGGGAGTGCAAAATCAAAATGGCCCTTGACGTAAGAGGGGAGGCGTATGCGCCATGTTTGGAGACATGTGCTGCACTTTTATCCCTATTAATACAGCCCGAGATGGCTCAGTAACCTGAGCTCTGGAGGGTCTGAAGATTTTGTCTAAAATGATGCATGAGCACTCAGGTATCGAAAATCCGCTGGAGTCCTGGATGACATCTGTGTTTGGACAATGGAAAGGTGTGGCTATGTCAGTGATATGTTCATTGGCTGTATTTTTGGGAATGTTGGTCATCGCTGGTTGTTGTATCATTCCTTGTGTAAGAGGACTGTTGGTAAAGGTAATGGGTTGTGAACCCTGGCTGGGTTGAGGGCATCTATAGGATGAACTTAGAACCCATAGAGCCGAGCAGGGAGTGATGCAACACGAAGTGTGGTGACATTCCTGATTGGAATGTCAAAAGAGGGAATTGTGGAATTACATGGATTATTTTACATAACCATCATCTTATCATTGCATTAATTATCATTTCATCAAAGTGTTTATTGAAGCTGGTGGCATTATGTTATAATTTGTATTACAGGGGTTATCATAATCAAATATTAACATTTTTATTACAGGTGCAGTTATAACTACTTTAAAATGAGTGAGTTAAATATATATGTATCATAACTCAGAGCCTGAGTATATGGTTACAGTAAAATAGTAGCTGAGCAAAGGCCTGAATGTATTCAGCTTCTTGTGGTATTTGAGTTTGCTTAGTTACAGGTGACGAAAGGATGTCCAGTCCATGGGGACCTCAAAGGCCTGAGATCTTCACCATATTTGGATGGATGGGGAACTTCTGTGTCTGCAGTTATCTCTTAAAATACATGGATGTTTTGTACATGCAAATTATGTGCTTGTAAACGCAAGAAGGGGCGTTACAATACCCTGATGTTATAAAAGCAATCTAGAGTGTATTTTGGGTAGAGATGTACAACTGATGTTTTGCAGTTTGCACCTCTCCACGCTGCGTGCATTCATTAAAATCAATTGTTTGACCGACCTCTTCTGGACCATCATTGTTTTACTCTCGTCCTCAATTTCGAACCCGTAACACAACCTAGCCGGGGGTAATCAGGCCCCGACTTGCCTACCAGTAACTACCCACAGATCCGCCCTCTTAATCCACAGCCACCATGTGGCTCTCTCTGCTGCTTCAGTCACAACCTGGATGGTCCTTTTCTTGGCTGCCCCAGCCACACCCGAGGACTTTGTCCTGCAAAGCCCCTGTATCCCACCTCTATGGGCTCATAGAATGTCTCCCAGCCCCTTCCCCTGCACTCCTGCACTAGCTCCTGGTACTTAATGTGCTTCCTCTCATTGGCCTCCTCGATCCGCTCTTCCCAGGGCATTGTAAGTTCCAGCATGATCAAATATTTTGAAACCTCAGAAGTGATGATCATGTCTGGCTGAAGGGATGTTTTTACAATGTGCTGGGGGAAATTTTGTTTTTTACCCAGGTCAGCCTGTAGCTGGAAACCAGAGGCTGTGTTGAGGAGGCTGTAGGCCATACCTACTGTGAAGCATGGGGGTGGAAACATCATGCTTTGGGGCTGTTTTTCTGCAAAGGGATCAGGACGACTGATCCGTGTAAAAGATAGAATGAATGGGGCCATCTATTGTGATATTTTGAGTGAAAACCTTCCAACAGAAAGGGCATTGAAGATGAAGCGTGGCTGGGTCTTTCAGCATGACGATGATCCCAAACACACCGCCTGGGTAACAAAGGAGTGGCTTCGTAAAAAGCATTTCAAGGTCCTGGATTGGCCTAGCTCCAGATCTCCAGTCTCCAGATCTCAACCCCACAGAAAATCTTTGGAGGGAGTTGAAAGTCTGTTTGTTGCCCAGCGACAGCCCCCAAAA
>NW_027052279.1:0-33096 GCF_036321145.2 Pelmatolapia mariae | reverse complement strand
CTATATCTGCTCCCTCTTGGAGCAATTTTTGAGAAGTATAATATTGCCTTTCATTGCTATGCTGATGATATACAGATTTATTTTGAGATTGCTGATGATCTTGCTATGTCTTTTCACTATTTTTATGCATGCATGTGTGAGGTTAAAGATTGGTTCAAGAGTAATTCTCTTGTGCTGAATGAAAAGAAAACGGAGATCGTGGTGTTTGATAGTAAAATCCCCCGCGACCATCTGTGCGCTGCTCTGATGCCTTTTGCTAGCTCTCCTTCTGATCATGCCAGTAATTTGGGCATACTACTGGATAGCTCGCTTAAATTTGACAAGCAAGTGTCTGCTGTTGTGAGGTCTAGTTTTAATCAGCTGCGCCTCATTTCTAAGGCTAAGCGCTACATTCCGCACAATGACCTGGAAAAACTCATTCACGCATTCGTGACTTCCAGGTTGGACTATTGCAACTCTCTTTACATTGGCCTTTCCTCCACCCTTCTCGTTAGATTGCAGACTGTCCAGAATGCGGCGGCACGCCTTTTGACAGGTAGCAGGAAGTTTTCCTCCATCACTCCTGTTCTTGCTGGCTTGCACTGGCTTCCAATTAAATACCGTATTCAATTTAAAATATTACTTTTCACCTTCAAAACCATTAATAACTTGGTGCCGAGCTACCTCAGTGAGCTTCTCAGGTTACACACTCCTGTCAGAGCACTTAGATCTGCTACCCAAATTCTTCTGGAGCAACCTCGTTCTCGTCTGAAATCTCGCGGTGACCGCGCGTTTGCTGTGGCTGCCCCGGTCTTATGGAACAACCTTCCTGTTGCTATCCGGGCGTCTGACTCTCTGCCAATGTTTAAATCACGGCTGAAGACCTATTTGTTTAATCTTGCCTTTCCACCTAGTTAACACTTGGTGTGCATTGGTACATTTCTACCCATTATGCTTGTGAACTACTTTTATCTTATGATTGTCAAGGTTTTATAATTGATACGTGCCTGGTCCCTTCTCTTTTCCCTCCCATCTTCCTTTTCCTATTTATTTTTGTTTATTTTTATTGTTGTCAAGCACCTTGGTATACCCTTGGTTTTTTAGTGTGCTTTATAAATAAAGTTTATTATTATTATTATTATTCTTGATGCATGCTTAATCATCCAGGTAAGTCAATCTCCAAAAGTTGATTCTGTTCATCTGGACGTTGCGTTATGTTGGAGTGTGACGCAGTTACACCGTCCCGGGCCGCAGACAGCTGATCTGGGCGCATACACGCACCACCATTAGTTTCTACCATTACCGTGGCTTCGCGTCTTTTCGTCGACCGGGCGGATAAACAAAAGGGGTGAGAGGTATATTTTGAGCGGCGCAGAGGGTGGCCAACATATTTTCCCCACTTACCTTTAATAAAGCCGGTCCCATAGACTCGCTGTGATCGCCGATTATACGGGTGGTTATGCAAGCCGATGGTATGGTGTTCCGGGGTTCAAATAGTGGGTTCGCGCGTGCTTGAAAGGTCTTGTGAACTGCATTATTTCTGTTTGTTTGCTTTTTTTATTGTGAAACACTGTAGGTAGGCTGCCTGGAATTGGCCATCAATATCTGTATATACATATAAATGTATTGTAGGAATACAGCGGGAAATAAGCTGTGGGAAAAAGAATGTTTGGGAAAAAGGCGCTGGATTCGACCTGAGCAGCATACTAAAGAAGAGATGGGAGAAGCTATCATCTTGGAGCAGTTGATCCGGGTACTTCCAGGGGAGGTGAGGACCTGGGAGAGAGAATTAGCCGGCAGATGGACTGACCGCTGCTAAGCTGGTGTCACAGTACTTCAATGCGCGTAAAGGAGCACCACCTGCATGCTCATCTGGGCAGACCATTATCGGGTCTGCTGAAGAGGGAGAGCAACCCACAGCCACCAGAAAACCCCAGGGCATCAAACTTACGAGCAGCGGGTAAGGACTTTCTTTGTTATTATTGCCAGCAGCCAGGTCATAAAGCCTCGGTATGCCCTATCCGGAAGGCTAAAGTCACTGGTGCCTGCTATGCACCCCGGCTGGAGATGGAGCCCACAAGCCAGTGGATGTGCAACGCTATAAAAAAGTAAAGGTAAATGGTCAGCAGGCTACTGCTTTGCTGGACACTGGTAGTTTTATGTCTTTGATTAAGCATAGTTTGGTACTGTAGAATTAAAGAAATTAGTTTACTGCTGAACTGTATATAACCATCATCCTTATCATTGCATTAATTATCATTTCATCAAAGCACTTATTGAAGTTGTTGGCATTATGTTATCATTTGTATTACAGGGGTTATCATAATCACATATTAACATGTTTATTACAGGTGCGGTTATAACCACTTTAAATCGTTGAGTTAAATCTATCATCGTAAAAGCTTATATGCTGAGTATATTGTTACAGTAAAATAGTATCTGAGCAAAGGCCTGAATGTATTCAGCTTCTTGTTGCATTTGAGTTTGCCTAGTAACAGGTGACAGAAGGAGGACAAGTTCATGGTGACCTCAAAGGCCTGAGATCATCACCATATTCGGAAGAGGATGCCAGAAAGAGGAACTTCTGTGTCTGCATTTATCTCTTAGAATTGATCATTATCTGTAGAGGAGGCAAATAATGTTCTTAAGATGCGAATTATGTGACTGTAAACGCAAGAGGGGGCGTTACAATACCCTGATGTTATAAAAGCAATCTGAAGTGTATTTTGGGAAGAGGATGTTCAACTGATGTCTTGCAGTTTACATCTCTCCACGCTGCGTGTATTCATTAAAATCAATTGTTTGACTGACCTCTTCTGGACCATCATTGTTTTACTCTCGTCCTCAATTTCGGACCCTTAACAGTACCAGTGAACAGTGTGGACTATAGCAGACAGGAAGAAGTTTTATGTGTGCATGGTGATAAACATCCATACCCAAAAGTGGAGGTAACAGTGACTATTAATGAACAGCCTTACCTGTTGTCATTTGGGGTGGTACAGAACTAGCCTGTAGAGGTAATTCTGGGGATGGACTTGCCTGTACTCATGGACTTGCTGCAAGAAAAAGAACAACAGTGGAAAGAGACTGATGTGGGGGATAAGGGGAATGCTAAATTAAATGTGTCTGGCTCAGCGTCACTAGAGCCCAGGTGAAGGCGGGATGCCAACCCTTGCCAGACTTTGACAGTAGTCTGTGTGAGGGTGGCACTAATGGGCCAAGAAAATCCCGTCGCCAACGCCGCTTTGAGAAGCAGCTATGGTCAAAGGGGCCGGACACTAAGAGCATAAAATGGGATGTACCAGAAAATATCACTTTGTTGCAAAGGGAGGATGAAACATTGAAAGTTTTGTTTGCTAATGTGACTGAAGGGGGAACTGGAAAATGGGGAGGGAAAGAGAAGTTCATTGTTGACAAAAATGTGTTGTATGCAGTTGACGGTGACCACCAATGGCTTGTGATACCTTCTAGTTGTAGACCCCTCATTATGCACCTAGCACATACCCTCGCCTGGGCAGGACATCTGGGTCGCCAAAAAACCTATATGCGAGTTAGCTCACTTTTTTTTTGGCCATCAATGTACACAGACATACAACAATATTGCCGTACCTGCCCTACTTGCCAGAAAACTTGTCCAGTCCGCAAGTCTGACAGGGCCCTGCTACAGCCACTGCCTGTCATCTCCACCCCCTTTCGTAGAATAGCTATGGACATTTTGGGTCCTCTGGTAAAAAGTAGTCGGGGTCATCAGTACATTTTGGTCGTGTCTGATTATGCGACTCGTTTCCCAGAAGCTTTCCCTCTGCGTGCGGTCACGGCACCCAATGTTGTGCGCACACTGGTACAGCTGTTCTCCCGGGTGGGGATACCAGATGAGATTTTGACAGACCAAGGGACTAACTTTACCTCTAGGTTGATGCAGCTCTTCCACAACCAGCTAGGCATCTCTGCCATCAGGACGTCACCTTACCATCCACAGACAGATGGGTTGGTGGAGAGGTTCAACCAAACTCTGAAAAGGATGCTGCAGAAGTTTGTGTCAAATACTGGGAAAGACTGGGACCAGTGGCTACCCTTCCTGCTGTTTGCGTACAGAGAAGTTCCCCAGGCTTCCACTAGTTTCTCACCATTCGAGCTACTCTATGGTTGGGATGTGCAGGGGCCGTTGGATCTCCTCCGGAAGGGTTGGGAGTCTCCTGCTTCTGCTCCAAATGATAAAGGAGTGGTGCAATTTGTGCTAGAAATGAAAGAACGGTTGGGAAGATACCATGAAGAGGCCGAGGTCAACCTGCGAGACGCTTAAAGAAGCCAGAAGACCTGGTATGACCAACAGGCCCGGCAAAGTGAATTTCAACCTGGTCAAAAGGTGTTGTTACTTCTCCCTTCAGCCAACAGTAAACTTCTGGCGAAATGGCAAGGGCCATACACAGTTCTTCGCAGAATGGGGCCAGTGACCTATGAGATTTATCATCCCGAAAAGAAGAAACCGAAGCAGACTTACCATGTGAATCTCCTGAAAGAATGGGAAGAGCGTGCCCACCAGGCCCTGCGAAAGCTCTGATGGCAAGAGAAGTGCCAAGAGAAGGGCAGACAGAACCCGAGCAGGGATCCGATCCAATGTCTCCGGTGCTGACTCATCTTACCCCACAGCAGGCTGCTGAGCTACTCTAAATCCTTCTGGAGACGCCATCTCTGAGTTCAGGTAAACCCGGCAGGACCACCCTTGCCGAACATGTGATACACCTAAAGAATGGACATCCCATCCGCCAACGTCCATACCGAGTTCCACAGCACTTAGTGCATAAACTGCGACAGGAGGTGGAGAAGATGCTGGAGCTTGGGGTGATAGAGCCGTCCTGCTCAGAGTGGTGTAGCCCGGTGGTCATCATCTTCAAGAAAGATGGCTCACTACGCATCTGCATTGATTTCCGGAAGCTTAATTCCATTTCAGAGTTTGATGCCTACCCCATGCCTCGAATCGAGGATTTGCTGGAGAAGATTGGAGCAGCCAGGTATATCATGTTACGAAATCAGTTTTTACCCCGGTTCTTTATTCGTCGAGGGATCCAGAAACGGCACCGGAACTCAGTAATTATTTTTACAAAATCTTTACGTACCCGTATGCCTATGTGAGTGCACGTGAATGACTGTGTCCGCGTACCTGTGTGTATGTCTGTGCACGTGAGTGAATGTGCATGTAGGTGTGGATGTGTGAGTGTAACAGTTCAAGCACTGTGTGTGTCTCTTTGTACGTGAGTTCCTAGGGGTCATAAAACACCCTCTCCCTTCCAGACCACAGTTATCAAGTTACAAATGTTGAGACCCCCACACAGGTATCCTCTGGGGAATTTCCACTTAGTATTAACTCCTCTTTGTCTTACTTTCACCGTTCAACTGAGGAGGGTCTCCTAAGATCTACTCCTAAGTTCATGACACAGTCAGGCCTTTATTTATATCCAGGGCAGTGTCAGTATCTCTACAATAATTCTACATTCTAACTTAACACATTTCTAAACTCTAAACCAAACTAAACATTCCTACATATGTAAACTCTAAAATAAGCTAAACATTTCTACAATTCCCCCTTTTTATCTGCCCTATGGCAGATAAAACTAAACTAAATCTTTCACCGTAATGTGTTCATAATATGACTCCCCGTTTCCCAAAAGTGGCATCATGGTGTCTGCCTTTGTATCAGATTCTCCCACAGCACGATTGATAAGTCTTACAAGCAAACCTCTGAAACAAGGCACACAACAACACCCACACGTCACTATTATTGCAATAAAAACAGATAAAGAAACCACAATTGACATAATGAAACGTTTCCATTGCCCAAAGACAGAGGTCATCCACGCTTCCAGCAGGTTATCCAACCCCGAATGCTCATACCTTGTGGTGGACAACGTCTTTAGGCCTTCCAGTCTTCAGGCCACAGAGCTGTCTGGAGCTGTGTTATTCAAAATAAAAGTACAATACAACCATCGTGCAAACGCCCCCTTTTTCTCCCAACTACATATATAATGCCATCCAATTTTGTACTGCCATTAAAGATGATGGACCCAACTGATCAGCAAGCCCTTCAACCGCGTACATCATATCCCCGCCATGAACTATTTAAACCTTTACATTTAATGACAGCACAAAGGTTGAATTTATACGAGGTAGTGGACCCTTTAACGTGGTCCAACTCTATACCGCCATAGTAATCAAAACACTCATCTGATTTACCTGTTTCACTACGTTTTGGTTCGCTTTGCCGTGGCCTGTGATGGTGCAGTCGCCGGAGTGGATTCGGATCTCTCTCTGGGCAATTCACTTATAAAAAAAAAAAATCACAGTTACAATAACAACAATTATCACACCTAACACTACCGTTTCTCTCCAGTTTCCCCTCAACCAGCCTAGAGAAGTTGACATGATGTAAATTTAGATGAAAGGCTTGTCTGTTTACATCTTTTCCCATGCTGAAGGCTTCTCTGCAAAGGATCAAATCATTTGTGCTGTTCACAGAATCACAATTCCATCGCTGGACTTCCTCTGCGCTGTCACTTTTGGAGCTTGGCACGCTGTTGAAGATTTTAAGGCAGAGCACGTCGTACACCTTAGCTGTCTTCCTCAACGTCAACATCGACACTCTTTCATTTTATTCAAGATCTTGCTGTGCAGAGTCTCCTCATGATGATCTCCTGTGCGATATCTGCTGTGCTGAAGGTCATCTCTGATCCTCCTGAAGCCTCTCTCCAGGCCTCAGCTTCCATCTTGTAGACGATCTCCTCAGCCACTCCTTCTCGTCATAGCACCTCACGACATCTGCAAATTAAAATGACACTCCTCTCGCCACATGGCTTCCGCCATGTGTCAACTCCCAATGAGACATGTACAAGAATGTTGCACAGTCTCCCTAAAACAATCTCCAGGGTTTCCCACTTGGAGCAGCCATACTCCAACCTGTAACCCTGTGTAAAAACATCAGTCAGCAGTTAAATGTTTAGCTTGTCTAACTCCCAGCTTCACCTGGAGCCTGTATCCTGGAAGACAACGTCTGTTAAATCAAACTTCACATTTGCAACCAACTATAAGAGTAATAAAGCATTCAGCATAAAAGACAAGTATCATGTGCAGGTTTTCTCAAATCATCAAATCACTATTATTGCCATAATCTGTCCTAAATCATGAATCATCCCAATTTATTCCACAATTTAATCGGTGACTTTCCTTAAACAAAATCACTCAACTTACTATGAGCTCAGTAGTGGCCAGCCAATGAGCCCATATTCAACTATTCCATTAACACTGCATCTCTTATTTATTTTCTCATGTCACTTGTCTGTTTTCTGCTGAATCCTCTACATGCACTATTAGAAAAACAAACATTAACGACACACAACGCTTTTAATTTCCGTCGTGCAGATCTGCTTAAAGAAAAGAAATTCACAAACACAAGTCAGTGCACTTGTTTAGAACAAAAAATAAAATGAAATAAAATAACAAACAAAACTGTCAAACAAAACTCCCAGTGCACTGTCCAAAAAACAAAATAAAAATAAAAATAACAGATCAAAATGAAAAACAAAATTAAATAAAAATACAGAAGCCCGATCTTAGGACTTGTCCCAGAATATTATTTTTCTAATAGGTGAAAACACACCAAATCTAAAACTTGGTGCCATGATAAAACCTTCCCCATACATCAGGAACAAAAAACAAAACAAAACAAAAAACAAAAAATCTGCTAGTTTTATTCATTTAAACTCTGACTGCAAGATTCTGTTCACCCCTGTTATCATGTTCCCCAAAATAATACTAATTCAGTCGTCTATGTATCACTTCTCAACCCACTCAATAAACCAGACAGGATGATGGTAACAGTATTGCCTACTTAAAATTGTGTTTGATTCTAATGAGCTTCATTGCGTGTGTGTGTGTGTTAGTCGGGTTAATACATTTTCTATTTCTGTGCGTTCTTTTATGTACCTTCCCCCTTTTTCTGAAACAAAACTCCATTGACTCCAAATTTTGTTTCAGAAACATCTAAATGAAAATCTCTGTCACAGTCCGGCACAGCTAAACCCCAAATGCTTGCAGGTTTCCATCGGCAACCACGCTGTGTGTTATTAACCCCTTCTACAATTACCCTCTTTATCAATTTATTTATCATTACCTTAACACTAATCCACTGTTTAGTTTTCTTTATTTATTTTAGTTCACTTTCTCCTATTTGATCGCTTTGATTTCTTAACTACTATTATTTCACAGAAAATCAACTAATCTACTTTTTTACTCTTTTGTCATCAAGTAATTCACACACACTCACAGGCTGGTAACTCGCCCCCAACTTTCTTTCTCTCTCACTCACACACACCTCATGCTTCTCACAGTCCCATTCAAACTTTCTGCAAGACACCTCTGCTGATTCAGGACAACACCCTGATCAGCACAAAGAGCGGGTGCCGTCCGCTCTTGTACACCTCAACCTAACTAGGACAATTAGGCTCACGATCTTCAGATCGCGCCACATTTGCCTCACGAATTATTCAAACTGTGCCACGGACTGGATACCGCAGTTTCTCTTCCCCATAAAAAATAAAACCAAATTAAACCCCCCAATTGACTTCACAGTTTGCAACAATTCGCGACACGGCCTCCTGCCGCAATTTCTGCACACCACAAACACACACTTTTAGACACAAATTATTTTTGTTACTTTAACTGACTCCCGTACTTCAAACGAGACGCCGACTCTAACAGCGCTTTGACACACACACAACGCAGTCTACAAACACTGCAGTCAATGAAGCAACTTGCCCCCACTTTCATGCAGGTTAGTAACCGCGACTAGGATCCAACACCTAGTTTTAGTTATTTAAGGCGCCCTCACTACCTAGGTCACCACCCCGGCTATAATCCCAACGACGCGTCCGAAAGAGGGTGTAGTTGCCAAACTCTGAGCACACAGCCGTCAGCTGCGACGAGGCCTCTCATCCCCGCTTTCTAACTAATAGTAATACGTTTCCTGCTTTAACGCATGGAGGACGGATCACACACCGCCACTTTTTTCCTAATAACTAAGACAGATCACACACCGCCACGGATGAAACACCGATTCTATTAATCCGTAACAAGCGTCTCCTGCTTTAACGCACGGAGATTTTCTTACGGAGATTTTCAACCTGAAGTTCTTATCAAAAGTCTCTTGCTTTAGTCGCTCAACAGTACGCTAAACATCAACCTGAAGTTCTTAGCAAAAGTCTCTTGCTTTAACGCACTGAGACGGACCCTAGCCGCCTTTTTCTACTGAGTGAATTTACACTGGGATACGCTCAACTTAGCGAACAGATAATTTAGACTTTAAACGATATGCACACTTCGAAAATAAACAGGTGGTGCTTACCTTTTAATCATGTGAGCTAGCTCTCTGTTCGCCTCGTTTCACGACCTCAGCTCTGCCAATTCATCCTCTCTGGGCCTCGAGCGAATCCCAGGGTTTCGGCACCAAAACTGTTACGAAATCAGTTTTGCCCCGGTTCTTTATTCGTCGAGGGATCCAGAAACGGCACCGGAACTCAGTAGCCATTTTTACTAAATCTTTATTCATCTTTAGCATCTTCATTTAAGCATGCACTTCTAGAAGGGAAGACGAGGCCGGTGTGTCCCTCTGCAAAATCTTCACCCCTTTGTTAGTCACAGCCAGCTTTATAGAAGCTGCCCTATCATAAATGCTCCCCTGGTATGCTGCAAACTCTGTCTCTGTGTCTATGTGCACGAGCACGTGAGTGCCTGTGTGTGCGCGTACCCGTATGCCTATGTGAGTGCACGTGAGTGAATGTGCATATAGGTGTGGGAGTATATCAGTTAAAACACTGTGGGTGTGTGTCTCTTCCTAGAGGCCATAAATACCATCTCCCCTCCAGACCACAGTTATAAAGTTAAATGTTGAGACCCCCACCTAGGTATACCCTGAGGAATTTCCACTTAACATTAACTCTTTTCTGTCTTAGCTTTACAGTTCAAACTGGGGAGGGTCTCCTAAGATCTACTCCTAAGTTCATGACACAGTCAGGCCTTTATTTATATCCAGGGCAGTGTCAGTGTCTCTACCATAATTCTACATTCAATCTTAACACATTTCTAAACTCTAAAACAAACTAAACATTCTTACATGTCTAAACTCTAAAATAAGCTAAACATTTCTACAGTATCCTTGTTGGTCTTCAGACAAGAAATCTGACATCTAAAGAACCAAATGGAGTTCTGATTATGTTTAGATAGAGATACAAATGATGAATATTACGGGCTTGTGTTATTTTCGTATTAAGGACTATTCTGATGGTTAACTTGGACCTCTTCTCTAACTGAAATGGACAAAAGGTGGAGCGGTGAGTTCATACCCTTAGGGGATCTATTGTACTGTGTTTACTCTCAGTGTTCTGTTTGTTAAATTGTATTATAAGTATTAAACTAAAACAAAGATTGGTTTGTAAGGTATTTTTTTTAATAGATAAGACTGTAGAGCCAGTATATTCGATTGTGGGTGTTTTTTTTTTTTGTTTTTTGTTTTTTTGTTTTTTTTCCCTCTATAGACTAAACTATCGATTTGGCCTGGACTATCGGGGTATGGGAGAGCGGGGCTCAACGCAGTGTTAGTTAAGTGTATGATCACGGACTTTGGTAAGGGGGGAACCATTGCCAGGGCATCCCCGGCATGGTTGAGGTATGGTTTTAATAGTTTTGTGCTATGTGGATTTTTTTTATTAATTTTTGATGCCAAATTTGCCAATCATTATTACAGGTTTTTTAATATCTTGCTTTATATGTACCTTAAAAATTATCTATTAGTAGTAACAATTTGAGTATAATGAGCTGGAATGTCAAGGGCCTCAATAATGCTATTAAGAAAAACAAAATATTGTCCTTTATAAAATCTAAGAAGTGTGACATTGCATTTGTTCAAGAGACCCACCTGTTGCCTCAAGATTCTCAGAAGCTATGTATGGGTTGGGTGGGATATGTAGGGGCAGCTAGTGGTACTAGTAAAAGTAGAGGAGTGGCCATTTTGATTAGTAAACACTTACAGTTTAAATGTATCCAAAAGAGTAAGGATGATGCTGGGAGAATGATGTTAATGTTGTGTGAAATCCAAGGGAAGGCGGTTATTTTAGCTAATATATATGCTCCTAATGTAGATGATCCATCCTTTTTTGGACAATTAGAGAAAAAAATATCCTATATGGGGGACTTTAATGAGGTTATGGACCCAGTACTGGATCGGAGTTCCAGATCAATCTATGCTTCTAGGGCTCATAGGGCCCTAAAAGGGCTCACTGAGGCGTGTGGCCTCACTGACGTGTGGAGGTTACAAAACCCCTCTGGAAGGGACTATACTTTTTTCTCCCCCCCTCACTACTCCTTTTCAAGGATAGATTTTTTTTGGTATCCCAATCACTAATGCCTGCTGTTATATCAAGTAATATTGGTACCATAATTCTCTCGGATCATAGCCCTGTTTATCTTCTCATGTTACTATCTAATGCTACAGCTAGGACGCCCAGATGGAGACTTAATTCCACCCTTCTATTAGATGCAACATTCAAAGAGTCTCTTCGATCACAAATCAACCTGTATATAGAGACGAATGTCTCGACCGCTCCCTCAGCAGGAGTAGCATGGGAAGCATTAAAAGCTTTCCTGAGAGGTTATATAATACAGCATGCCTCATTTAAAAAGAGGGAAAGTATAACTAAACTTCAAAATCTAGAACTTCAGATTAAACTTGCTGATTTACAATTTAAAAATGATTGCTCTTCATTAAATTTGAATGAATTGACCAAGTTAAAATATGAATTTAATGCAATACTGTCACAAAAAGCTGAATTTTCTCTATTTCGTGCCAGACAAAAACACTTTGAGGAAGGGGATAAAGCTGGAAGGCTCTTAGCGAGATATATTAAACAGAGAGAGTCTATGGCTATGATCTCAGCTGTTAAAGATAATAAGGGACGTCTTTCCTTTAAACCTAAAGAAATTAATACAATATTTAGCAACTTTTATAAAGATCTCTATAGCTCGGAATTAATATTTCAGAGAGTGATATAAAGAAATTTTTGTTATCTTTAAATCTTCCTAGGGTGACAGTGGATCAACTGAGATATTTGGATGCCCCCATTACCGTTGAAGAGATAGTGGGAGTTATTAAACACCTACCCTCTGATAAAGCACCAGGCCTGGATGGCTATACGGCTGAATTTTATAAATCCTTTCCAGAAGATCTAGCGCCACTGCTCTTAAACACTTACAACGAATCTTTTCAAGAGGGTAGGCTCCCACCTTCACTATCTGAAGCCATCATTACACTTATCCTAAAGAAGGATAAGGACCCCACTGACTGTAAAAGCTATAGACCGATAAGCCTGACCTCCTATGATAGTAAGATTTTATCTAAAATTCTGGCCAATCGATTAAACCGGGTAATAACCTCTCTTGTACATGCAGATCAAGTTGGTTTTATAAGCTCACGCTCTTCAGTTGACAATATTAGGAGGTTAATTGACATTATGTGGGCAGTTCAGGACAGTCATTCTCCCATAGCTGCGATTTCGCTGGATGCAGAAAAGGCATTCGACAGAGTCGAGTGGAGATATCTATTCGCCACTTTGGAGTGTTTCGGTTTCACCAAAAGCTTTATTAAATGGATTCAGCTTATATATGTACACCCCAAGGCACCAGTACTTACAAATGGAATAATAGGGCCTTCTTTTGAACTAGGTAGAGGAACCAGGCAGGGGGATCCCCTTTCCCCACTTCTTTTTGCTCTGGCCCTTGAGCCGCTGGCAGTGGCTATTCGCAGGGAGCCCAATTTTTCAGGTGTAAATATAGGGAGAGACTGTCATAAACTGTTGCTGTACGCCGATGACATCTTGCTTTTTATATCAGACCCAGAAAAATCTTTAAGTTCTTTGCAGGCAATAATAAATACGTTTTCAGCTATTTCTGGTTATAAGAACTGGACTAAATCAGAGGCCCTTCCGCTAACTAGTTATTGTCCCAGGTCACTTTTTCAAACCGGTTTGTTTTCCTGGCCTAAGAAGGGCATTAAGTATTTAGGCATCACCTTCCCACCTCGTCTGTCAGACCTGATAAAGATAAATTTTGAACCTTTACTTAGCGATATGAAAATTAATATTGATTGCTGGTCTCAGTTGTATCTCTCAATGTGGGGAAAGGTTAATGTAATCAAAATGGTATGTACACCTAAGTTCAATTATTTGTTGCAGGCTCTACCAATTCATGTTCCCCTGAAATACACCAAACAATTTGACCAACTTTGTAAAGCATTTATATGGAATAATAAAAAACCTAGATTGAATCTGAGAAAATTGCAGAAACCAGTGGACAGAGGTGGGTTAGGGATGCCTAATTTACTCTTATATCATTATGCATTTTCTCTTCGGCATTTGGCACATTGGTTCTTACCCCCTGAGAAAGCGCCTCCTTGGTTTTCTATTGAAAGTACTGCTTGCTCGCCATTCACACCATTATATAGCTTATCAACTAATCTGTCCCCCCACATCCAATCACATCCGGTATTCTCTCATTTGAAAGAAGTATGGAAAAGAATGTCCAAGTTATTTAAATTTGATCCATATCTTAACCAATCTGCTGGCATTTGGTATAATCCCAAACTTTCTATTGCTAAACTACCCTTCTTTTGGAAGCTCTGGTTTCAGAGAGGCATAACAGTTTTGGGGGATCTTTACGAAAACAGTACATTTAAATCATTTGAAAAACTCGCAGAAGAATTTGATTTACCCAGGCAGGAATTTTGGAAATATCTGCAATTAAGACACCTGATGGCCATTACATTTAGTTTATCTGTAAAGTTCCCTTTAAGCTGCGATTTTCTGGGGGAAATAAAAAAAACCTTTGGGCGTGGACAAGAGGCATCAGCTTATTACAAAATGCTTCTATTAGCCTCTGATCCCAACACACTGTCCCTCAAAAGAACGTGGGAAATGGATTTAAGTCTTAGCTTCACTGTGGAGGAATGGAATGGCACTCTTAGGAATTTGAAAAAAATGTCACGCGATTTGCGTTCAAGATTGGTCCAATTTAAGATTTTAAATAGAGTATACTGGACACCCTCACGGCTGCATAGGGTGGGTCTAGTGACTGACGATGCATGCTGGAAGTGCCAGTAGGGAAGTGGCACACTCTTACATTTGCTTTGGGGTTGCTCTAAAGTCCAAGATTATTGGACTCATATTCATACGGTAGTAAAGAAGGTGGCAGGTCAAAGGGTCCCATTTATGAACAGTCTATATGTGTTAGGAGACCCTTCAGCTTTGAGTCACTTACCCACTTCTCTGGCTCACTGGATACAAACGGCTATTATGCTAGGGAGGAAGCTGCTGGCGAAAGAGTGGAAGGCCTCATCGACTCCCACCTTCTCTCAGTGGTATACCTCTTTGGGACAAGTGGCAGCTTACGAAAAATTATCATATAGACTGTTGAATAGACTGGACGATCATAATGATAAGTGGGCTAATTACTTTTTACACATAGGTCAGTGACGTATCCGGCTAAGGTAGTTAAGGTCGGACTAAATAGGATAGCTGTAATAAGGTCTATGTGAAATACTGGCATCAGTGTATATTTAGGTTGTGTTTTGCGGGGGTTTTTTTGTTTTTGTTTTTTTGATGGAAGTATTATTGATTGATTATCAAATTGTTGTGTTGTTGTTATTGGGAATGTCCATCCTGTTATCTTCTGTTGTTGTTGTTGTTATTGTTGTTGTTTTTTTTTTTTTTTTTTTTTTTTTATTATTTTGTTTTTGTTTTATAAATCTAATAAAGGTTTGGTCATAAAAAAAACAAATGGGACAGACAAAAAAAAAATGGAAATGTATTTTCTTCACCCTGAAATATCTTTTGAAATGTATTTTGGTTTGAAAAAAATATATTTTCAATTTTAAAAATATATTTTTTGAGCATCACAAATACAGCATACATTTACCATATATTTGAAATATATTTTGGCCAGGAAAAATGTATTTTTTTACCGTAAGGAAATATTTTAAAATAATGCTACTCTTACTTGAGTACAATTTTTGGATACTCGACCCACCTCTGCTAATCGGGATATTTACTGTCAATCTGTGGCTGCGATTAATCACTTTAATGGAAACTTTATTAACTAGTAACTTCATCAGTCATGACAGAAGCTAATATTTCTGTGCTAACATCGTTTACACCATTGACTGTAGAAAACATGGACGACGCGACTCCGCCTCCTACCATTGTGCAAAAATGAAGCCAAAATATCCCGCTTGTGGAGGCTGCCATCTTGCAAATTTGGAGCCAGAGTCTGCGCAGTAGTGACTTGAGGTGGAGCGACTGTGTAACGCTCCCGCCCACACACCCGCTGGACATGACCGCAAACACGCCCCCCCTACACTTTTTACGTAGCCCGGCTGCTCGAGTTTTTTTCCTGGTTTACCGTGACTGACGACTCCTTTAATTAAGGTAAATACAACCATGTCACTGTTATAAAACAGCAGCAGGCTTATGATCCCCAAATGATCCAGCAGGAGGTTGTAGTGGTTCACACCAGTAATTTATTCAACATTTCTTTTACAACCACTGTAATGCTGCTGACACCGAACCCCTATCACGCTCCCACCACATAGAGTCGCGGTGTCAGCCAACCATGCCACAACCATGCCAATTCAACCCGCTCCACAGAACACACATCAACTTCACTGTGGCTTACATCAACATAACACTAACACAACATGCGAATCAAACACATAGGAACTAGCAGAACGATAGAAAAACACGGACAACACAATACCCAGAATGCACCTGGCTAACAACGCCAGCCAGGTCATTACAATATCATGCTGTCCTTTGAGATTTTAACATAAGACTGTGAGTGTAATGGATCTAAAACTGTTTCAATCTTCAGAGCCCTCTACAGCCTGGTAACATGGAAACTTTAAAAACAGCTGCATGAGGTTTCAGTAGTGTAGTCTAATTTGTCCTTTTCATTTAATAATAGAGTCCATATTATATCAACAGCTACATTCACCCTGGAGAGAAACTAGTGAGGGAGACCACCAGGACCAAGCTGGGTTTCCTGGGTCCAGAGGTTTGTAGAAACCTCTTCCCTTTCTTTCATCACAGCTGTCCTGTGCCAGATGTTCTGTTGACCTACTGAGAGAGGCATCATTTAAGAAACACCAGGAAGACTGAAGCTCATTGCATTGATCAAGCAGGACTCCTGATCTTGAGCTGCTGGCGATCCTGATCCAGGAGATGGATAAACCCAGCATTTCATAAACACTGAGATGAGACCTTTGGTTTGTGTAATGTTATAAATGCTCAGATACTCCCCAGAGGCTCCAGACTTTTACATAAAGATATTATATTCAGTCCTGTAGAAAGTTATATATTTAAAAATATATGATCCTCTCTGGTTACTCTGGTAAGAATAACCTTGAATCACTTTATGGTAAATAACACACAATCTGCAAAAAACTGTGAAAGAATTCCAGATGACAAGTTTGTAGTTCAACATACAAGTGACGACCTTTGACCTTCATCAAGTTTTATTTAATTGTGTCAGAGAAAATCTCATATGCTCTTCATGCAGCTGAGTACATCAAGTGTTTAAAACGGAAGCTGTGCAGGTCTGAGATCAGCAGCTTTGTAAAACACCAAACTGAGGTCCTGTTAATGCTGATATATAGTGACACAGTTACATGAGTGATTAATCCTTTTGTTTTTTTGTCTTTAACTTTATCAATAAAGCTGCAGCCTTCACTACAGCACATGTGGTACTTTAACCTTTGCACTGTTTTCATCAGTTCATTTTGCAGTTAACATGTTGGATGATCTGTCTGCTGTCACTGGGTGGTGCTGAGGTCTGAATCTGAGGGCAGCCCCTGTAATCACAAAGAGAACAGAACCATTAAACTCAAATATACATTTTATCCCTCAAAATTGAAATAAAGCTGATTCTTCTCTCCTCACACTCAGGATCTGAAGTTCTTCTCTTACATTTTTTCAGTATTACAGTACACTACAGTACTTTAATCCTTAGTTCGTGATTAATGAGGAGTTACTGAAGTACAAGCTTTTAAAAAAGATATTACTGTCTTTACAGATGTGGCAAGAGACTGAAAACATGCTGTTTGCATATATTTGATATTCAGTTCTGCACAGGAGCTGCAGCAGGGTGCAGCCTGTTGCTTTTACAGTATAATACTTGTAATAAAAGTACAGTAACAGTAATTAGTGACTGATTAACCTGGGGCGTTTCTCTTGATTTCTTTAGTAAATTCATTCACCTGCACAGATTAGCTGAACGAACCCTGATAGCCGAGTGCTCATCTTAGCTAGCTAGGTCTCAGGACATAGCTAAGGACAGTAGTTACGGATTAGCTTACAAACACGATTAACTTACCGAAAAAGTGCAGCGGGGCCTCGGGTCCTTCTGTCGGGTAGTCCAGTTTACTGAAAAACACCTCAGACTGTCAGGTTAAAACAGTCGGTCGTGTTTTCGTAGCGTAAACTCTGGCCCTCCTCTCAGAGCCTACGCTCTATCTGCTATTCCCGAACAGAGATACGCAAGTTTCTCCGTGACTGCAGCTGCCAGTCAAAGCTGCTATGATGACGTTTCACCCCAATTTAACATCACCGCGGTAGGAATTAGAATCAAACTTATGGGAGAGGAGACCCCTTGGACATCAATCAGCATGATGAGAACTATTGATAACAAAAGAAAAAATCTTTGGAAAAAAATTATCTGAGGAGAATAAATTTATTTTAGTCTGACCCCAGTCCCATCCGCTAACATGGAGGAGGCGGGGTTTATGACCTATACTGCAGCCAGACACCAGGGGGCGATAGAGACATTTTGGCTTCATTTTGGGGGAGCTGTGGCGTTGTCCATGTTTTCTACAGTCAATGGTTTACACCAAAACGTTTACACCGTAACTTTAAGCTAGCACCATAAAGACGGTAAAACACGTAATAATATCTACAAATGCATCTTAAAGCGGTTATATTAGCACTCGGTGTATTACTAACATAACCACATTAACATTATTGACACTCGCTGACTTTTAAGTCTATAAATGCCCTCCGTTTCTTACCTGTAACACTGCTGTATCCACTGGATTCCAGCCAGAGTGGATTCTGGAGTCTTCCCACGCTCCTGTCAGTGATCCTCCATCTGGATGGATGATAACAACCTAATGAACAATCTAGCAGGTGGAGATGGGCCATATCTATGGGACTGATTTGTACTAATAACGCCCATTGTATGGACTGATAACAGCCGAAGCAGGTGAATAAAGTCACTGTGCCATTACCCAGCATCCACCTCTCCCTCCATAAATGCAATAAACGATACAAAATGGCCTATAATTAATTTATCTGCTGTTTCTCAGGTAGTTGTTTACATTATATATCTTCTTGATGCATTCTCAATCATCCAGAAGAGTAAATCTCCAAAAGTTGATTCTGTTCATCTGGACATAGCGTTTTGTGGGAGAAACCTTCAGTGGGCTGGTTTCAGTCATTATGCAAATGTACTGTTTATAAGATTGGGGAAACCTGCAGTCAGCTGAGACTGAAGAAGTGATGAAACGTTTCTCCCACAAAACGCCACGGCAGATGAACAGAATCAACTTTTGGAGATTTACATTATATAATTTATTGTGTTCAGTACACGTCACTACAATGTGATTTCGGAAATGTATAAATATACGGACAACAGGCTCTTCCACGGCAATCTCTTGTCATCGATAAACAATGTTTAAGGAGCTCTATATTATTAAATAGGAGGACCCTACATGTCAATTTGATAAGTGAAGCAGAGGGAGCCTGACCATGCGTCACACATTTGACGAGTTGGGAGTGAGAACGTGTTGGTTGTTGTATATGTGTCTTTCTGGCTGTTGTTACAACCAAATTTCCCCTTGTTAAGATAAGATAAGAGATAAGATGAAACTTTATTAATCCCTCGGGTACCTCCGGGAAATTCATATATTTATATTGTTGGACAATTAAAGGATTATTCCATTGTATTCTCTTAAGTTTTTTTTCTTTTCTCTTGTTATTTCAGGCATTAATCTGCACTATGTTACACACACACACACACACACTTCGACTCAATTCAGTTTTATTTATATAGGACCAAATCACAACAACAGTCAGCTCAAGGTGCTTTATATTCATACCTTATATTGTATGGTAAAGACTCTACAATAATACAGTAACTCATAATTAAATGCAGAGAGGGGTATGTAGACACATGGTGATTGAAGAAGAAACACCCAGTGCATCATGGGAATCCCCGGCAGTCTACATCTATTGCAGCATAACTAAGGGAGGATTCAGGGTCACCTGGTCCAGCCCTAACTATATGCTTTAGCAAAAAGGAAAGTTTGAAGCCTAATCTTGAAAGTAGAGATAATGTCTGTCTCCCGAATCCAAGCTGGAAGCTGGTTCCACAGAAGAGGGGCCTGTATTACTATATAATAAATACCATAAATGACAGTACAAATCAATCATTATTTGTTATTGTTTGCTACAGAGAAACACAACATACTGATATTCAAGGTGAAGCTTTGAGTGGAAAACACTTTTTACACTCAACTCAGCAAAGACACACTGAGGAACCAGGAGATCTGAACCAAAACCCAGGATAAAGAGTTTGAGTGAATGTGGTGTTGAAGGTGTGGAGGTGGATCAGAGTGTCAGAGGAGACTCTGTAGAAGGACAGAGTGCCAGCAGGACAGTCCACATACACTGCTGCTCTGTTAGAGACACAGGAGGAGGAGGAGGTAAATGCTTTGTTACTATTGTGCCAGACATAACGAGGACCGTCGTCATCAGAGCAGCTCAGACTCCAGGATTGCTCATTGTCTCCAAACAAACAGTCATCACTATCTCCTTTCCTCCTGATGCTTCTGTAACTCACTGATATCTCAACCTTTCCTCTCCACTCAACTTCCCAGTAACAGCGACCACTCAGATCATTTCTGCACAGCAGCTGAGGACAAACATCAAATCTGTCTGGATGATCAGGATATGACTGAACCTCCTCCACATGTGTCACCTTCCTGTTGTTGTCAGACAGTTGGAGGTTTGTGTTCACTGTGTTTGTGTCGATTGTGAGTTGACAGGAATCTGATGGAGAGAACAAACACAATCCAGCTGCAGTTATTGATCCATCATCTGTTCATTGATTGACACTTTGATGATGACTCCTGACATGATGAAGATGGTTGAATGTGTGCTGCTTTGTTTCCATGAATCCCATTAAAAACACACTTACACTTCCTCAGACCTGGTCTCAACCATCGGACTCCAGCAGGCTCCACCCTGAAAGGAGGAGGGGTCAGAGCAGTCAGCATGCACACATGGACATTACATGGCTCTCATACACACACTGTTACACACTGATAAAGGAACAGTCCAACATTTTCACAAATACACTTCAATCCATATGTGGATCAAAGTGCTGATGATTTACACTGATCCTGGATCTGTCTGTACACCACTGTATTAATAAATTATACTTTATTTATCCCCATGGGGAATTTTCTTCTCTGCATTTAACCCAATGACTCAGTGAAGCAGTGGGCAGCAGTGAGTAGGGACGGTACCTTGCTCAGGGGTACCTCAGGGTAGTCATTCAGTGCATTGGAACCTTCCGATCATGGGACCACCACTCTACCTACTGAGCTATCCCTGACCCAAATAATTTAACATGCTGCAAGGCCCGGAAATCGATTCCATATGACTGATTCAGACTGTGACATTCATTATCTTTACATTCCTCTCCTGTTAGCTGGAAAGGACACCTCCCTGCCTTTGCTGTCAGCTGTTTTTCTCCTCCATTAAATCCACTCGAATCATGGCTCCACTATTTTAGTGGTCAGTGTATTAAAAATGAGAACAGCATATTAAATTAAGAGTTTATATTGTGACCATGATAATCCTTCAGTTGTCATGACTACTTGCTTCAATTTGTATTATTATTATTATTATTATTATTACTACTACTACTACTACTACTGGTAGTACTACTACTACTAGTATGACATATTAAAAGACAAATGTGGGTTACTTGCTACTGCCTTGAAACAGTAAATGGAATGAACACTGAAGGGAACTGAATATTATCTTTAAATGCTGGAGAGTCAATATGTTTTGTAGTTCTCTCTCATGTTTGATAGCACATAACACATGCATTGTATTGTCTTACCTTCGAACATTGCCTGTTGTCTTTTCTGTCTGTCATATGACTCTCTGGAGTCCAGTGAAAAAATATAGCTACCTTTAAAAGCCAAAACCTGCATTGCTTTTTTCCCCTTTTGGTCAGTCTCTCTTTGTGGGGGAATTTTGGATCACCCTTGTTTACAGTGTTACAGTCATTAGTCATTGAGATTTTGTTGCATTCAGTTATGCAGTCAAGCTCTTTGAAAATCCCACCACTGCCTTTCAGTCAGGTTTTCTCACCTGGCCATAGGAATTTGTGGGTTAGTTCAGATGCAGTTTTGCAAACCTAAGCAATGCTACCATATTCTCTTTAGAACAGAGGCCCTACTTGGAACTCTTCATCCTTCCATCCATCTTCTTCAACTTATCCGTAGCCAGGTCACGGGGCAGCAGCCCAAGCAGAGAAGCCCAAACCTCCCTCTCCCCAGCCACTTCCTCCAGCTTGTCCAGGGGAACGCCTTGGCGTTCCCAGGCCAGCCGGGAGATAAAATCACTCCAGCGTGTCCTGGGTCTGCCCTGGGGCCTCCTCCCATTGGGACATGCCTGAAACACCAAACCCAGGAGGAGGAGGCATCCTTATCAGATGCCCGAACCACCTCAACTGGGTTCTTTCGAAGAAAGAGTAATAAGAATAATATTAAATGTAAGTTTCCTTCTGGGGAAAAGGAGGAGGCATTTGTCGGAGCCTGTGTATGCGGTCTTGTGTGTATTTACGGTCTGTGGGACCTGTGATACATCAGAGACCAAGTACTGTTCCAAGTACACATCAAGCTGAGAACACTAAAAATTCCTTGATGTGTCCTTGCTCCACCTGTTTTATTGACCGTGCATCGGTGGTGACTTGTGTGTGGGCTTGGAGGGACTTCTTACAGCTAAATATCCCAAAATGCATTTCGTCCAAAACTCGAATGAGGCAATGGTGGAGGAGTGCAGCTTAAAAACATTTAAATATTACTTTTTCTGGGTCACAAAATCAACTTTTAATATACTTTCAGGTGAGAATGTTCTAAATTCAAATATATGCTCGATTTGTCAAGATATTACATATTTGCAAAAGTGCTCCGGAGTTTTCGGAGACGTCCGTTATCCATCAGCTCGATGGCTGACCGGCGTATCGTTTGCAACCCCTACGGTCTTTTGCTACTCAGGTTAAACATGATTTATACGTCACTTGGATAACTTCTAAATCTTAATGTTTGATTTATATCAGTGTTTTATTTGTTCGTGAGTAAATCGGTTTGGCTAAGATTAAAGTTATAATAAAAAGCAATAAAGTAATAATAAAACAACACATATCTCTTAAGGCCTAAACTGACAGTGCCAATACTGCACATTCAGACAGTAGTAGATGGTGATTTTAGTACTATATGTGCTAGTGTAATTTGGTTGTATGAGTTCTACATTGACCTTTTCTGTTGTATGGTATAATGGGTTTTTTTGATCCTTACTGTCTTTGAGGCTCGGACCAGCACTCCCCACATTACATCAAACACTTACAATTCTACAAAAGGAGGTGTTGGACAGAAAGACATCAACTGAGTGGTATGTATTTTGGTTTTCCAGTATTTTATTAACTGTCAGTAGCATTTATATTAATCAGGCTGAACTCAAACCATACTTTAGATCAATCTGTTTTACTTATTGTTTCATTTGTGCGTTGGTTTGGGGAAGTTGTTTCTTCATTACTGATCTTTTCCTGTCTTCTGTTGTTAGACTTGAGATCAGACTGCTCTATGCTGTTGCTGATGACTCCAGTTAATTCTACAAGACGTGCTGTGTAATTAAACAAACAACAACAGGTCTGCATTTATTCAAAGATCATATCCCACAAACTTAGTTTAGAGGGTCTACTGTCATGGTCCTGAGTCTGTGGACTCAGTGTTTTGTGTTTCTTTATGCTTTTGTTTATTCTGAGTATGTATTCTGTTATGATTTGCCATTTGTTAGGTTTCTGTTATGTGCCTGCCCTGGTCCGACTTCTGTGCTCTGTCTGTCTATGGTGTCACACTGTCTGTGAATCTGTCTGTTTAGTTCAGTGCCTTGTCTGGTTCTCTGTGTCTGAGTTTCCTGTTTTATTCTGAAGGTCCCCGTCTCAAGTGAGTGTGTTCAGTTTACGTTTCCCCTGTCCCGTCGGTTCTGATTTCTCCCAGGTGTGTTGCCCTCCTGTCTCTCATCCCCTGATTACTGCTGTGTGTATTTAAGTCCTGTGTGTTCTCCTGCTTGTTGCCGGTTCGTCTGTGTTCCACGGTGTCCTGTTCCTCATCCTCTCACCCCGTTTGGTATCATCTCAGGTTGGTTATTTAGTTTTCCCAGTGTAGGTTTCTTTAGTTTTGTCATCCCTCTTTGCCTGTTTTGCCACTACGCCACTGTGTAAATAAACATCACTAGCATTATCATCGACTGCCTGCGTTTTGGGTCCTTTGTCCCTCCAACACCACACGGCTTGCCTCGGCAGCCGTGACAGTACGAACCGGCTACAATTGACCCAGCAGCATTCAACCCGACCGAGGAGCTTTTGGCTTATGGCTGGAGCACGAGGGGAGAGAACTCCGTCAGGCCATAGCTAATCGGCTGCAGCGCTTAGTGTCTGGTCTCCCCTGGTTACTCAGCTCACTGCACCCGCTCGTACAGAACTTTGTTCTGAACGAACTTCGTCTTCACCCCCTGCTGCTACCACCCACCCGGCAACTCATGTGTCGCTGCCTGGCCTGACGGAGGATGCTCCGCCCGGCCCGTCAACACAGCCTTTACAAGGGAAATGGCGCTCACGCTGTCAACGCTCCTCACCACAGTCGGACCTAGAGATTTCAGAGCGGCCGGCTGTGGTAAGTGGACAGGACAATAGTATTGGTTTGAACTGTGGGACTGTCTACTCAGGGGTAATGTTCTGTATGGTAAAGGACAATGCCTTCTTATCGCCTGTTCAGTCTACTGCTCAGCTACCTTCAACCCAGTTTCCAGTGTCACTTACACAGCGGCCTCAAGCTCAGTCAGCCGCCCGGCCTCAAGCTCAGTCATCTACTCCACCTCCTACTCCAACTTCACCACCATTATCAGCTCAACCATTCCTTCTGTCGCCCTCAGCTCAGCCACCTATTCAGCCATCACCTCCACCTACTCCTCCTGCACAGCTATGTCGATGAGTTGTGGATGATTACTATACCTTTCTAATGTGACATTGTTGTCCCTGGCTCTCTTTCTCTCTCTTTCCCTCCCGCTCTGTTCCTGTGCTACTGCGAGTGTAACTACCACCCCTCTCCCCTCTTCCCAGCACAAAGCACAAGGCTCGTGTGCAGGGTGAAGCAGGAAAAAAAGTGCAAGAGAGAGGGTGAGAGAAAGGGGGGGGAAAAAAACATCAACCCACAGCTCCCAATAAGGAGCCGTCTCGCATCATTCACTTCAAAGATCTCGCTCTTAGAGTTGTTTCGTTCGCGTCCGACACATCACTATCAGGTGGGGAGGGAGCCTGAGACTGTCTAAATTGGGGTGTGCTCTGTAGCAAATGCAGAAAAAAATGTTTGAAGAAAGCAAATAAGTCAGTGTTCCAAAAAATCTGATTGTTTGCTTGCAGGACACCAGGAGAGATGAGTCCTCTGTCACAGATGGTGTGGTCAGTGACCACACCATCTGTGACCGATGGTGTGACCATCTTCACTGACCACACCATCTGTGACCACACCATCAGTCACAGATGGTGTGGTCAGTGAAGATGGTCACCTGCAGGTTCGAGCTCATTGCATCTCCGACCCACACCTACTGCCACTGTACTTAAGGGAATTTAAAGACTTTCTTCTTCACTTACATTTGGATCACCTCAATCCATGGCAGTCATTCAGGCAGAAATGCCTGGACTGGAAACAAGCCATCCTTAAAATATTACAACATACCAAACTCCTGTGTTTGACTGCAAAACAAATGTGTTGTTTAAACTAGAGACTGCACTTGTGACTGAACAATAAATACTACTACTACTACTAATAATAAATAATAATAAATAAATTTAATTTTGATTATATAAGTAATGTAAGTACAAAACAAAGTTGTGGAAAGCCTAAACTTAGTTTCAGAATAATTAAATCTAAAAAGTTAGGCTGATTGTAACATAATTACAAAAAGTGTTGTTAATTATAT
Source organism: Pelmatolapia mariae (assembly GCF_036321145.2). Lineage (NCBI taxonomy): Eukaryota > Metazoa > Chordata > Actinopteri > Cichliformes > Cichlidae > Pelmatolapia > Pelmatolapia mariae. The sequence continues at coordinate 7,696 of NW_027052279.1, read as the reverse complement.
TTTTTTACTCATAATCAGGTTACCACAAATTGTTTTTTTTAACTTAGTTGAAATTGAAATGTTTGTCAGTGGGTAAACAATTAGTATTGTACAGACAGAAATATCAAGTTATTCCTAATACTGTATACTTGCAATGTATAAGTTGTCCTAAAACTTATCTTAAGTAAGCTTTACTTAGTTTTTTTTAGGCAACGAGTTTGCATAGTTTTTTTTAGTTCTGGAAACTAAATAGGTTTTGCACATTGTACTCAAAGTGAATAAGTTGCCCTGACTTAGTCATCTTAAGTAAACTTTATTGAATTTTTTTGAGGCAACGAGTTTGCATAGTTTTTTTGCGTTCTGTGAACTAATTAAATTTTACAGTGTGATATCATCTTCAATGCCCTGTACCAACACAGAGCAGAGCAGAGCAGCTACCTGAATGCTACTCCAAGGTCTCGCTGTCCAAGGTCGATTATCTTGTTAATAATTTTACCTCCTCACTACATATGACTCTGGATACTGTAGCTCCTGTAAAAAACAGGCCTCAAATGAGAAGGACTCCCTGGTATGATTCTCAAACACGTAGCCTAAAGCAGATAACTCGTAAGCTGGAGAGGAAATGGCGTGTCACAAATTTAGAGGATCATCATTTAGCCTGGAGAAATAGTTTGCTGCTTTATAAGAAAGCCCTCCACAAAGCCAGAACATCTTACTATTCGTCACTGATTGAAGAAAATAAGAACAACCCCAGGTTTCTCTTCAGCACTGTAGCCAGGCTGACAAAAAGTCAGAGCACTGTTGAGCCAACCATCCCTTTAACGTTAACTAGTAATGACTTCATGAACTTCTTCACAAATAAAATTTTAATCTTTAGAAAATTAATTACCCATAATCATCTCACAGATGTAATATTATCTACAGGTACTTTTAATGCTATTGATATTCATTTAGACTGTTTTTCTCCAATTGATCTTTCTGAGTTAACTTCATTAATTCCTTCCTCCAAACCATCAATGTGTCGTTTAGACCCCATTCCTACAAAACTGCTCAAAGAAGTCCTGCCATTAATTAATGCTTCAATCTTAAATATGATCTCTAATAATAGGCTGTGTACCACAGGCCTTCAAGGTGGCTGTAGTTAAACCTTTACTTAAAAAGCCATCTCTAGACCCAGCTGTCTTAGCTAATTATAGGCCAATCTCCAACCTTCCTTTTTTAATATCAAAAATCCTTGAAAGAGTAGTTGTCAAACAGCTAACAGATCATCTGCAGAGGAATGGCTTATTTGAAGAGTTTCAGTCAGGTTTCAGAGCTCATCACAGCACAGAAACAGCTTTAGTGAAGGTTACAAATGATCTTCTTATGGCCTCTGACAGTGGACTCATCTCTGTGCTTGTCCTGCTAGACCTTAGTGCAGCGTTTGATACTGTCGATCATAATATCCTATTAGAGCGATTGGAACATGCTGTAGGTATTACAGGTACTGCACTGCAGTGGTTTGTATCATATCTATCTAATAGACTCCAATTTGTTCATGTAAATGGAGAGTCCTCTTCACCCACTAAGGTCAATTATGGTGTTCCACAGGGTTCGGTGCTAGAACCAGTTCTGTTTACATTATACATGCTTCCCTTAGGCAGCATCATTAGAAGACATAGCATAATTTTTTTTACTGCTATGCAGATGACACCCAACTTTATCTATCCATGAAGCCAGATAACACACACCAATTAGTTACTTGTTGTTCCTAGAGTATTTAAAAGTTGAATGGGAGGGAGAGCCTTCAGTTTTCAGGCCTCTCTTCTGTGGAACCAGCTTCCAGTTTGGATTCAGGAGACAGAAACTATCTCTACTTTTAAGGTTAGGCTTCAAACTTTCCTTTTTGCTAAATGGTAAATGGTAAAATGGCCTGTATTTATATAGCGCTTTACTAGTCCCTAAGGACCCCAAAGCGCTTTACATATCCAGACATCCACCCATTCACACACACACACACACATTCACACACTGGTGATGGCAAGCTACGTTGTAGCCACAGCCACCCTGGAGCGCACTGACAGAGGCGAGGCTGCCGAACACTGGCGCCACCGGGCCCTCTGACCACCACCAGTAGGCAACGGGTGAAGTGTCTTGCCCAAGGACACAACGACCAAGACTGTCCGAGCCGGGGCTCGAACCGGCAACCTTCCGATTACAAGGCGAACTCCCAACTCTTGAGCCACGATCGCCCCTAAAGCCCCTAAAGCATATAGTTAGGGCTGGACCAGGTGACCTGAATCCTCCCTTAGTTTTGCTGCAATAGGCGTCCATTGCTGGGGAATTCCCATGATGCATTGAGTTTTTCCCTTTCAGTCACCTTTCTGATTCACTGTTTTAACAGACCTCTCTGCATTGAATCATATTTGTTATTAATTTATGGTTCTCTCTTCTACAGCGTGTGTTATTATCCTGTCTCCCTTCTCTCACCCCAACCAGTCACAGCAGATTGCCACCCCTCCCTGAGCCTGGTTCTGCCAGAGATTTCTTCCTGTTAAAAGGGAGTTTTTGCTTCCCACTGTTGCCAAAGTGCTTGCTCATAGGGGCTCATATGATTGTTGGGTTTTTCTCTGTATGTATTATTGCAAGGTCTACCTTACAATATAAAGTGCCTTGAGGCAACTGTTTTTGTGATTTGGCACTATATAAAAAACTGAAATGAAATTGAATTGAAAAACTATTTGATTAGTAGTGTCTGGCTGTTATTTTATCTTAAACAGTAAGGGTGTATTTTTAGTTGACCGCATTGTTTCTTTCCCTCTCTCTCAAGTCACTTATTTTTATTTTGCCTGCCTTCATATTCCTTTTCCACTGCTCACATTCTTTCTCCATCTTTTCAGCAGTTTGTTGAATGGTCTGACTCATCACAGCTGGAGCTGAATGTCAGGAAAACCACAGAGATGGTAGTGACCTTCTCCATGAGAGAATGGGGACTGGATAGAGGTGTTTCTGCCACTATCTATGGGTCATCAGTAGAGATCGTAAAGGAGCACAAGTACTCATTTGTAGTCATTTGTGTATGAACGTTATATTCTCGTTATGTGTTACATGGGTCTTTCATATGGTTTTTCAGTATTGAATTATCTCCAGTCTTGATTGGATTGTTCTCATAAAAATCCCCTCCCACTTAGGGTACCCGCTTGGATGGTTCAGTCAAGAACAGCCGGTTTATTTTCCTCTCTTCTGTCTCTCTTCAACCAACGCTGTAATTTGTTGGAATTTGTCAGGATTGAGAAGCGTATTATATTTCTTATGCAACCCTTTCTTGATCACACCTTTCTGCTTCCTCCAGAAAGTACCTTTCTCAAAGAAATATAATTTTCTAAAAGTTACTGCACAATTATAAAGAGATCTACCGAAATATTGAAAGAAAGAAAATACATTTGTCATTCTCCTAGAAAAGTTAATTCAACACACATATCTCATGATTAATAAATTAATTTCCTTATGTTTTATATTTTCTTTTAAGTACACTAGTGTTCCTATTTGGAATGAACAAAAAATGGTTCTGCATTTGTAATTTCTAACATGATGTTAATTAGTAACTCAGCGAAGGACACAGGAAATGCTTCCAGCTATTCCTCATCTTACAGACATTCTCTCCATACCTGAGAGTGTCCAGTCTCCAGCGTGGATCCTTCCCTCCATCCGATAGGAGATTCATTCCAGAGTCTCCTGGATGATTGTAGCTCAGGTCCAGTTCTCTCAGATGGGAGGGGTTGGAGTTCAGAGCTGAGGCCAGAGAAGTACAGCCTTTCTCTGTGATCAGACAGCCTGACAGGCTGCAGACACACAAAACAACAATTTATGTTTGAAACTCTTCACTGAAGACTTTCATGAAATATTGATTTATTTATTTATTTTAATGGAGATACGATGTTATCCATCCATTAGGTTCATTTTAGCTTTTTAAAAAAATAATAAAACATGGACGGGACTTAGTCCATGGGGCCCAGCCGGGCACAGCCCGAAAAGGGGACATGAGCCATCCTCCTCCAGGCCCACCACCCGCAGGAGGCGCCGTAGGGGTTTGGTGCATTGTGTGCCGGGCGGTGGCCAGGAGCAGAGGCCCTGGTGGACCAATCTCCGGCTACTAAAACTGGCAATTGGGACATGGAATGTCACCTCTCTGGCGGGGAAGGAGCCTGAGTTAGTGCATGAGGTTGAGCCATAACAGGGTTACATAACATGCTCATGTGGGCAATGACAGCGACACCTGGAGGGGCGTGATTGGGAGGAACGGCCTCAAGGATCTGAACCTGATTGGTTTTCTGTTATTGGACTTCTGTGCAAACCACAGTTTGGCCATAAATAATAATAAACACCATGTTCAAACATAAGATTGTCCATTAGTGCATGTTGCACCAGCATGCCCTAGGCCGCAGGTTGATGATCGACTTTATAATCGAGTCACCAGACCTGCGGCCATTTGTTCTGGACACTCAGGTAAAGAGTGGGGCTGAGTTGTCAACTGATCACCACCTGATGGTCATTTGGATCAGGTGGCAGGGGAGGATGCTGGACAGAGCTGGCGCACCAAAATGTATAGTGAGGGTGCACTGGGGACGCCTAGCAGGGGCCCCAGTCAACAAGATCTTCAACGCACACCTCTGGCAGCGGTTCAACAGCATTCCGGGGGAGATTGAGGACATTGAGTCTGAATGGACCATGTTCAGCATCTCCATTGCCGAAGCTTCTGCAATGTGCGGTGGCCATAAGGTGGTTGGTGCCTGTTGTGGTGATAACCACGAACCAAATGGTGGACACCACAGGTGAGGGGAGCCATCAGGTTGAAGAAGGAGTCATATTGGGCTTGGTTAGCCTCTGGGACTTTGGAGGCAGCAGATAGGTACCAACAGGCCAAGCGGAATGCGGCTCGGGCAGTGGCTGAAGCAAAAACTCAGGTGTGGGAGGAGTTCGGAGAGGCCATGAAAAAAGACTTTCAGACTGCTCTAGAAGGGCCTGATATCCACCTATGAGGACATTATACTGCTACAGTTCAATCAAAATTTTAAACGAATATCCTCATATGTGGCTCTCATTTTTCTTAAAAACAAATATAAGGTAAAAAATAAAATCTGGTAATTCTTTGTTTTTACATTCATCGGGCCCCATTATGCTCAAATATCAAAGAGAAATTAAAAATGAATGCCCTGGAAGAGTTCAGGTCTTAGGAGGTTAAGTAGTGTAAGTGGTTACTAGTGTGAGCTGTTTTAGGGATTAATGATTAATTAATAACATGTACACTAGAGGGAAACAATAAGACAACCCCCTAAAAAGGAATGTTTTTACAGGTGGAGGCCAGTGACAACACCATGAACCTCCGTCAACATTTTCTTTTTTTGCAGAGTACAAGGATTGCACAGGTAGTGCAACTGTTTTGATTTGGGATCAAACACTTATTTCCCTCAATGCAATGTAAATCAAGTTATGACTTTTGTGACATGTTTTTTTTCAGAATTTTTGATTAATATTCCATCTCCATGAAAATGAAACTGCTATAAAAATAGAAATTGCTGATTTACAGATATTTGAACAAAGTCACAAATTCACAAAGGAATTAAATAATAATTTTCCCTTGTATGCAAGGTAATCCCCAAAGAAAGTGGGTTTTTAATATGAGCAGCACTGTTGAGCCCTAAATGTCAACCTTTGTTTTTTTTATTGTTTTGAAACACAAATCTGAACATGAAATGATTTAGAAAGTCCAATAATAAAGAAAAAAATAACACTTCAATTGCAAATTATATGTATTTGTCTGTGTATGTAATAATAATAAAAAAAATAAGTATCTAAACCCTGACCTCAGAATTTCCAGTCTACAATGGGGATTTTCCAGTCCTGCAGAGAAAAGCTTCACTCCTGAATCATCAAGGTCATTGTTACTCAGATCCAGCTCTGTCAGACTAGAGGACTGGAAGTTAAGCAGTGAGGACAGAGTTTTACAACTTCTGTTTGAGAGGTTACAGCCATCCAGCCTGAAAGACAATAATTTAAATCAAAGTAAATTACTTTAGTTGTTGAACATAGACACACAACAAAATATATTATCATGTACAAATCATGTTTGATTAAATAATTAAAAATGTAAAGATTGTTAAAAAAACGTTAGTAAAAACAATTATTTCTGTCTTAATTTAAATAAGTGAGGGGCTAAAAGATTTAATGACACATAGTAATAGTTCAGAACCATTTGGCATAGGCAGACAGTACTTTTGATCATTTTTCTTATGATAGTATCAGTGATTAGAATTTCAGCACACAGTATGCCATGTACTGAACCTTAATGCAGCAGCTGTCAGGTCCGGAAAGATGCCCTGTTCAGGATATAATTTGTAACTTCCAACAGAGCATGCTGACCATTGTAATTTTTAACAGTTTGACTGTAATATAATTACTTATATTTCTTTAGGGTTAAGTTTTAAGTTTTAAGAAGTAAGCAGTGTCATTTATATTTTCAGCAGCTTCTTTGGAGTATGACATTTAGCCTAGAAAACCACAAACGGTTTCGGTTGTATACGGCAGGCTTCAGGCCCCCAGAGAGGTGTGAAGTCATCTTGGGTGCAGACAGGTCATGACTTTTGTAGTAGGTTAGAAGTTGAGATGTGTTTTGCTGCACTTGCAAAAAGGTGCCTAGGCTGTCTGTGGAAACAGGAAGATGCTGGATAGGTCATCAAGATAAGAAGCGAGCTGGTGGGGACTAGACAATGTTCTTTTAAAACTGTGTTAAAAGTCATTGTGGTTTTGAGTTGACGTATACTGTATTATTTGCCTGGCAACAGGAAGGAGGTGGGCTGTACTATTTCCTCCTATAAAGCCTTTGCTTTCTCGCTGTAAGGCAGTTCAATGCTGAAATCTGCTCAGTGTTGGACTCCACATGTGTATTCATTAAAATGCCGTCTAATTGCACCCGGCCGGATCAGTGGTGGTTATTTTGGTCTTCCTCCTCAATTCCTGAACCTAACACAGCCCAGTTCGACCTGAAGATGAGAACATGATTTGCAATGTACTTGGAAAGGAATCCAGTGTGCATTTTTTTAATATATTGCAGGTGTGTTATCATAACATAATTGAATTTGAAGTCACCAGTGAGGTTATTCAGGGTTAATCATACTTAAGTAGTCCAACTGCAAAAGGAAGGAATATATTTGTGTCCCAAGTCTGTGATGGACTCCAGCATCCTGCCAAGAGGGACTGACTAGGGCTGCACGATTTTGAATAAAATGAGAATCACGATTTTTTTGCTTAGAATTGAGATCACGATTCTCTCACGAGTTTCTTTTCCAATATAAATACTTATTGCACTAATTAACTGCACATCAACTTTGTAACAGTTGAGACTGAACATAAAAACAATCCCGTCTCCACCGTTGCTCGACACTGCGTGTATACAGCAGGTAGTACAATATTTGAAAAATAGTTGCGGGACGGCACTGTGTAGCGTTTGTCTAGGGTGTTGATCATTTTCCTAAATCCCTCGTTTTGCACATTGTTGATGGGAGCCATATCTTTAGCCAGGTGATAAGTGATAGCCTCCGTAATTTCTTTGTGCCTGCGGGAGTTCGACGGGTATGGCGAAGCGCTGTATAAGGTTCCCGTTATTGATTTTTATGGTGGTTGACCGGGACGGATTTTCTCAAGTCACTTTCTCGTCATCCCTGACGTGCTCTCCGTTGTT
>NW_027052278.1:0-31187 GCF_036321145.2 Pelmatolapia mariae | reverse complement strand
GTAATGTCCACAAAAGTGATGGAAACACAACGTGTGTGTGTGTGTGTGTGTGTGTGTGTGTGTGCGCGCGCACGCGCGTGCATAGGGTTAGGGTCAAATGTTGGATGCATTTTGGTGTTTTATTGATTTGTGAAATGTTTACATTGTTTATTTGTTGTTTATTTATTTGTTCATCCTTGTTGTACTAATACAACTTATTATAGAATAACTTGGCATTTTACTACCCTTGTTGCACAGTGTTGCCTTGAAGCAACAAACCAATATCTGTTTGGGGGGGGGCAGGGTGTCAAATTTTATGATTGATATATTATTAGGGACCCTAAAGCTCCCCCAAAATAGGGAGAAATAATTTTTTCCCCAAAAATTAAAAAGTCATGCAGTAGAGGGTTAAGAAGCCAGAGCTCTTTTCACTCCAAATACCACCTCCTCTTCCACTTTCCTCTTGCCCTCCTTCACACCGTCTCTCCATCACTCCCACATCTTCCTCTCTCTCGTCTGTTCTCACATTCAGAGGAGGTGCTGCCTCCTCTCTTCTCACCTCATCTCCTCGTCTCTGCTGCCCTCCGCTGAGAAACAAGATGTCACACTTCAGAATCGGTCCAGGCCAAATTTCTCACCCGCCATCTCTAGTGGTGGTGCAAAATATAATTTGTCAGAATTGCTGCAGGGCTTCTCCGGTAAAGATTTTACGACAACAATAGAGTCAAAGTCGTAAAGCAGACCTCCAAATGAGCTCACCTTTGAAGGTCTATGTGATCCAAACGTGCTGATAAAGCTGACATGGCAGGTTTTCTTACAGGACAAAAGGCCCAAGATGGCTTCTCACTGGCGAGCTAAATCGTGCAGATCTGTGAAAACAATTTCATCTACAAACATTTGGCCTGAGTGCTGGCTGGGCAGGTTTCCACACACGCTGTAATTCCCCGTCTTTCAACCTTTTTTGACCTCATATCCTCAATTTCTCAGAACCACCACAGTCTGAGATAGCGTGACTAACAGTGCACTATCTTTATTTTAGGAGGCAGCATCAATGATCTGAAGCGTTACAATTCACATTCAAGCCAAGAGGCGAGAGTCCTTTAAGTCAGATCATCATTCACTTTGTGTACACACACTGTTCTTCTGATTTGTAAAGAGCCTGGTACGGATCTAAACAAATCAAATCTAAAACTACTAATGCGAGGACACCTGTTTATGTGGATGTGGTGATCCTGGCAGGATCTCCAAGTCGGTGTCTCTCTTGACAAAAGGCTTTACCACTTGCTCTTAGTGCCGTTTATCAACCCAAACCGTTGCCTAGTTTTAGAGACATCAGCTGTAGAGATGTCTGGCTTCTCTTGATTATAAGATAACTCTGATTCTGTGGTGTTTAAAGTGCAATAAATACACTCAAAATAAATGAAAAGAACACTTTGAAAACAATGGGGAAAAACATGCATATACATCTATAATGATATGGACTAGGTAATGTTTTAGGAAGGAAACAATGCCACCAATGTTCCCTCTAAGCTGCGCGCGTGCGCAATTGCACACTGCTGGCACGGTCTCTGCGCACAGAAAATCTGCGTTGCGCACAAAAAAAATCTAACCTGAATTAAAATTAAAATAAAAACTTTATATACGCAGCTAATCGACGTTGACAGACTATGACAGCGTCCTTATGTGCCGACACCGGAGTTTTAGCTAGCAAAGCGGCGTGGCTGATGTGGAGTGAAGCCACGTTAATGACAACGTGTACAACCATTGGAGATGTGAGCAGGACAGACGGAACAATTGAAAGAAAAAGTGTGGACTTTATACCAGTTTTTAAATTGTGTTGATAGGTCACGTAAAACCAGAGTTATGATAAAAATATCTGCAATGTTTGGTTTTCTTCCTGAATACTATCGTTGTTTATATTTACTGCGGGAAGAAACGGTAAAAACGGTGTTTTATAAGGAAAACGCTCGAAAGTTTGTGTGGCATCAGATTTGATGCAGAACAGCTGATTGTTCTGGAAATAGTTTGAAATGCTTATTTAAAAAAAGACGCCTTGGCTGCATTTTTAGGTAAACAGCTGCAAAAAACTTTGTTGTTTGCATAACTCAGTTACTTTTTTGAAGAAGTAACTATATAATTAATTGCCCAACATTGGTCATTATATGCTGTATTTTGCAGACAGAGTTACAGGACTCTCTCCCAGACCACAGACTCATACTCATAATAGAAGTCAGAGCTTTATAAACAAAAAAGAAAGTTGTGTTTTCAAAATTGGAGTTCAAGTTATTTTTATTTCCAATAGTGTTAACATACTACACAGGTCATGAACAAGACTTTTTTACATTTTCATTGTAAGTGGGATAAAGCAGTTCATTAAAAGTAGTCTAACATAAATGTAAATGCTGTCATTTGATTATTTTAATAAACATGTAACTTGGATGCTGGCGTGACCACAGTGCACACGTCTGCTGTCGCTCACAGTGGTCCAAGGGACCGACCGCTCAGGGAGTTTGTGTGTTCACTCAGACACATGAAAAATTAGAGGGAACATTGAATGCTTTGATGAAAAATGATCAACCTACAGAGAGCTGAATACAAAAACAACTCAAAAATCTAAGTAAAAAAAAAAAAGATGCAGCAGGTTAGTTCACTTTACCAAAGTTTCCATGAGCAACTCAAAATGCTGCTCAGTAGTTTCTGCAGCTGCCACAAGCTGCTGTGGATGCCTGACAACATTGGGACATGCTCGTAATGAGATGATGGATGGTCTGCTGGGAATCTCCTCCCAGATCTGGACCAGCGCATCACTGAGCTGATGGGGCCAGTCAGTGGTATCAGTTCCTTCCTCCTCTAGGAAATGAACCCAGGACCCACTGCACCAGTGCAGGGTCTAAAAATTGGTCCAAGGATTTCCTTTGGCTAAGTAAGGGTGCTGTTGTTGAGCCTGCAGATATCTGTATGTCCCTCCATGGATATGCCTCCTCGGACAATCACCACCAAACCAGTCATGCTTGATGTTACAGGCAGACCCTTTCAGGTCTGTCACATGAGCTCAGGGTGGAAAGTGGTGGACCTGGTATTCTGTGGCAAATGCCAGTCTGGCTCCACGGTCCCAGACAGTGAGCACAGGGCCCACCAGAGGACGTCCGGCCCACAGGCCACCCTCATAAAGTCTGTTTCTGATTACTCAGTGGCCTGTGGAGGTCATTTGTAGCTCTGGCAGTGCTCATCCTGTTCCTCCTTACACAGTGATGCAGATACAGATGTTGATGGGTTAAAAACCTTTTGCAGCCTGTTCGGCTCTCTTAGAGTAACTGCCTGTTTCCTGAAATCTCCTCCAGGCTCTTGAGACCGTGCTGGGAGACACAGCAAACCTTCACACACTGATGAGCCATCCTCATCCAGGAGTTAGAGTGTGTGTCCGAGCTCCGTAGTAGTGACACTACTCTAGAACTCTGTATGTTAGTAATCCATTATTGCCATATTACACATAAAAGCAGCTTGGAAAAACTACTAAGACATAAAACACATGTTGCAGCTCAATACTCTTTGATCTATCCGCATACATCAGATGCACTGATCCAGTGGTATAATCACAGTAGATTAGGTCACTTTGCTGGATTTTATGGATGTAAACTGTGATCCGGTGCTTTCACACTGCCACAGGCTATAAAGTGGAAAATTAACTTCCTGGTGTCTTTTTCTCACATCTGTGTGCACAGAGACGCATCGATGTCAACACAGCTCTGCTCTCCCATCTGTACCCCACAATTTACATTTTAGTGGATTGGTAGAGCTACAAAACCTAAGTGCAACATAAAATTGCCTTCCATCCACACCCCGAACGTGCTGGCTGAAGCTGCCAAGCTTAACAACTCTTCTGGCAGAAACGCTGGGATCATGCTCAGTGTGACATGATGTAAACGTCAGTGTCGTCCCCTCAGCTGGGCTGTGATGTTAGTTGGCTGCACAGTTCTTTGGGTTGGCAGGTTGTAATTCACCAGAAACCAAATGGTTCCTACACGAAACTACTCAGAACAAGGTTTGTGTGTTTTCTGAGTAACTGGGTCGGGATTGCAAATGTATATTTTTTTTCATTTTTCCTTTTTTTGAAGAGATTTGAGCACCACAAGGCGAGTGGTGTGTATGATCTTTTGTAGGCAAAACAAGGCAGACCTCACTATAGCAGTTCTCTGTAAAACTGGGTAACTCACACAAACACTGTGCATATCAATAATCAGCACTGCAACACACACATTTAACTTTAGTAACCTTTTAACTGAGTGCAAATGCTGAGCAGAACAAACGAAAGGAGATCATTTTAGAAAAAGAGCTGAGTAAGGAAATATGATCTAATTAAGTATGATCGTATTCCTGCCTGCACCAAGACGCTGCCTGGACAAGTCGTACACCAATGCACAAAAATGCACTCAGGCTAATATCTCTGCAAAAACCAGAGCAAACTCTCTAATCTCAAACAGTACAAAGGTTTGATTTTTAGTCACAGTTAAGATGAACTTAATGTCCGGTGTTAGCAGGCTAGAGCTCTTCCTGCAGGGTCACAATCAGTCAATCAGTTATTGGTCAAATGCAGCTGATTGACCCGACTTCTCACTGGGGCCCTGTGTTGTGTGTGTGTTTGTGGTATTGAGATCCAGCTGACCCAATTCAGTGGGACAGAGCAGCGTCTCTGTCTCAGCTTCAGAGCGAACCGGCTGCAGGTCAGACAGAGACGCTGCTCTGCAGACAGAACGGCCCCGAGGCTCCACAACAGCTCATCTGCATGGAAGACCAAACTCGGCCCGTTTAAACCCTCAGACAGAGGAAGCCCTGGCCGTGACACCACACAGGAAATGAGTTGTTAGTCAGAGACCAGCAAGAAGGGAAAGAGATCAAAACTGAGGCTGGACTGGAGCGAAATGAAGGAAACATGCTAATCAACAAGGAGTTCAGACATCTCAACCTATGAGAAAAAAACCCTCTCAGGTAATGTTGGTTAACCGATGATTAGCAGAAACCAAAAACTACTTCTGGAAAAGTGTTAAACAGCACAGATGATACAAAACAAAGTTTCTGTTTCTAACATAAGATTCTGCTTTTGGACTACATAGGATGCAGTCTAAATTTGGCACAATTCAGACGGAAATCTGGAATTATCTGAATAAATAATGAGCAAACGAGACTGATTCAACTTTTTGTGCCAGCTTTCATTACTCTGGACCACAAAAAGACTTCAGCCAGCGCCAAAAACAGAGCAGAATCATCCCTTTGCATTGGAATAATCTCTCGTCTCATCCGTTTTCTTCCAACAACCAGCAGCTCCAACAGTGAAGCTTTAAAAATGTGTTTAGGTTTGATGATAACTATGTAGTGTAGTTTAAAATGTTATGCACATATGAGAAGAATATAAATGCGTGTATATTGTTCTTTTTGTCTGTGTTCATATAGTTTTGATTTTAGACTCATAACTTTCATAAGAGCTTATCAGGTAAAAAGAGATAACCCAATAATGTCTGTTTATAGAGATAATATTGTTGTTGTAAATTTTTTCATATGACATCACTTCTACTTGAGTCGGTAAAAGCAGATTTTACTTTAAAAAGCTCAGTGACGTCAAAAATTAGAGGAAAATAAAACCACTACAAAAATGGTACAGTAGCCACGCCCCTTTTCTCTCTCATTTCTCATCTCAGAACACCTGAGATTTATCTGGTGACCCTTCGGCAGACCCGAGGGTAAGTAGATAAAAACAGCAGAGCCACAACAATAAAACGCTGCTTACATGTTGATGAATCAGTACGTCACATAAACTCAGATAACAGCTAGTATGGACATTCTCACTTTGATTTATTATTGAGTGTTATTAGTAGCTTGAGCTGAGGAAAGGGTCTTTCCTCCTGTACGTCCCTGTCATCTCATAATCTATAGTAAAAACATCTAAATTGCACTGATGTTTCAAACAGTTTTAAGGAGCTCTTCCTGGACGCTCTTTGGAAGGATGCATAAAATCTAAAATATCAAAAACTACTGTTTTCTATGAATTATTTTATTAACTGTAAAACTTCATTTGTAATCCACAGCCTAGAGCGTCCCAGATGCAAAGTTTCTTTAGCATTAGTAAAGCAAAAAGCTGCAGGATAGGTGAGCAGAACATAACTGCACCAAGCACACAGGTGACATTAGCGACCCGATGGCTACGCACTTACTCTTCTACACTGCAAGCTGCTGGAGTTGACCATATTCCTCTTTCAATACAAAGAGGTCATAGACAATGAAGACTTTCTGCAATTATAAATACAGGCCACTAAATATCCTGACTTATGAGGACTTTGATTTTACTCATGACCTTTATTTGCCTTTAAAGATGAGCTTTTGTTACCTGTGGTTGATGTCGCGGTGTGATCTTTTTCCTGTGTGATGTGGGTTGAATTTAGTGAATGATTGTTGATATCTGTCCAGGTAACTGAAGACTCGTCCTGTCCTGCTTGAGATTTTTCAGCCCTAAGTGGAAGTTTTCTACTCTGGGAACACTACGAGGAAAGATTTGGTGCGTTCATGGACTCTGTTTTCTCCCTGATGAAGACTTGAAACAAACAGAGTTCTTTGATATTTGAGTTTATGCTAATGTTTGTTTGGCTGAGTGTGAATTAGGTTATTTGCACCTTTAGTACTGAATAAAACAGCGAATGACTTGATTTTACTGAATGAACTCCCGGATGATGTTTGACCGCCATGTTGGACGTCATTGAAATACTTTTTAAACAAGTTCAGCTTTCAGCGCCACAAACGAGAATCACAAGCATCGGCAGCTTTCTGGGTAAAAGACAGAAAAACTTTTTGGGAAGTGTCCTGGGGCACGACTCTAATCCAGCATACACACTTTCAACCCTAATTTAAAAATCGAGATTCCTGACCGACTTTTCCGAGACGATAACCTCGCTGTCGAGCGCTCTCGACACTTTAACCGCGTTAGCGCGGTGTTGAAGTGAACAGTGGGTGACCTGGAATCTAAGACTGGAATTTAAATCCATCCGACTGGGACGTGAGCTCAGCCATCGCATTCCCACAGGAGTAGCTCCACACGAACACTGGTGGAACTGGGCTGAGGAACTGGAGCAGCTGAAGCATCTCACACTCACTCACACTCACACACACACACACACACACACACACACACACACACACACACACACACAGTGGCCCAGCAGGACAGGCAGTAAATCAGTGTCCTGTAGTACGAGACTATATTTCTTGTCTTGTTGCTACAGGGAGGTTACTACTAGAGAGCTATTTTTGAGAACTGGAGCATGAAGGAGGAGGAAGAAGAATAAAACAATGACAACTGGAGCTGCAGAGGACAGAAGATGGGATAAAAGAAGAAGAAGAAAAGAAAACTGGAAGATTGAAGTGAAGATTAAAAGGAAACAAACACTTCAACGACCCTGCTCTTCTTCTGGGACAGTCTTCTTTAATCCCAAACACAAGTATTACGGTGCAAACAACAAAAAACCCAGATAAAAGAAATACTAAAAGCTAAACCAACATTGTAGCCTCAGTTCTAACAGGCCAAGAAGTCACATCCAGTCCACAGACCCTAAACATCAGCTGATACCCTTGCACACATTCACAGAGAAGACCCTATATAGAAATTACACCAATTGCACTGCCTTAGGCCCCAATTCCTGTGTATCTGCAACCCGCTTTGCAACCCACATCCCCTTAGTGTCTTCATTTCAGGCAAAGTGTAATTATAATTGGTGTCATATCTAATATCGTATTGATGTCCGCTCTATTCTTGAGTTTACTAGATTAGTTTTTGCTGCATTGCTGCACTGTCAATGACAGTAAAGTGTTCCTGACTGAATCGCAGTAAAACGGTTTCAGTACTTTGATCCTTTCAGTTGCTGTGTTTTCTGATCAACTCGGATCAGTTTTTAGTTACATCAAAAAAGAGAAAAAAGCTACAAAGTACCCAAACTCTGACCTTTGAGAGCAACAAACAGGAAACTTACTCTTTAAAAAGGCAGCAAATGTGCAAATCTGTTAAAAAGTGCCTCCACCTTTACCGGGACTGCAAAATCTGGATCTTCTTGCGTGTATAACAAAATAATTAAAATTATTATTTTAGGATGGGATGTTTTTAAGCAAGTCTCACATAAAAATAAGTCTCAACCTTTGGAAAAAAACAAACAAAAAAATGTGGTTTAAGTACACAATAATTTAAAGTTGTAAGTTCAGAGAGCAGGCTGCTCTAGTCTATGATTAGACTGTCAATATGTGATAAATGGTGCAATCCCAGCAGCTTGTTTAACCCGCAAAACCCCAGAGTTTGGCATCACCGTACATTAGCACTTTGATTTCACTCTTTTTTCCCTTGCTGCAGTAACACACATGTGACCACAGCTGTGATGCCATTAAGATCACACTCGACACAAAAGCTGTAAAGAAGTCAAAAATCATTTAAAAGGTCCCACAAAACTTCAGCTTCTCCTGTCAGTCTGCTGCTGCATGACAGAAGTAACTAATCAGGTGATGGCCAGCGTTAAATCAGGCGCATGGTGTTGCCTGATGGTTGCATCAGTCAGCATCTCTCTCGCTCTCTCTCTGCATATAGCCAAGGTCACTTTACAACTTCAATACGTCTCACGTGTCAACAAGCAGCAGAGGTGTCGCTCGCTGTCAATCTCTTTAATGCAGAGGCACGAAATACCAACTTCCTGCCAATTAGCGACACGTCACAAAGGTCACATTGAGCTCAAATGGAAACAAAGAACTCATATTTCCCATTAAGCACTCCACAGCACACAGAAACACGTTTTTGGGCATCTTGATGTCTTTGATCTCTTTTTATGTGAGAGCTTCTGTTTGTGCGGAGCGCTGCAGTAGAAATATCATGAGTGCAGCTTTGAGTTTAGCCCATTTGATTTTTTAAAAGTGCAAAAATTTCACAATTTTCTTGAGGTCCAGCTTCCTGAACCATGGAGACAGAAACAAGATGATGCATTACCTGAACTTCTATATTTAGCCTTAAGGCTGCGGGGCATTTGGATGAGAAGCTATGAAGCCGCTGACAATAAGAAAACGTGCAGCAAAAGTCTGAATATCTGTTATCTATGAATGTGGCAGCACCAGGTCTGATCACATTCAAGCGTCGTTGCTCCATCTTTAAGCTTTTCAAAATCGCCTCTCCTAACTGGGATAGAGTACACACGCAGTGGGAGTGTTTTTAGGGAGTAAACAGAATTCCTCACATCTCACGGAGGGGCGACCGGGGTCGTACAGTCCTGGAATACCACACACAGAAGTGGGGAGGGGAGCGATCCAAGGATGCCTGCCAACATAGGGCTGCAGTCTTAGGATGCTTTCTGCAGTGTGTGTGTGTGTGTGTGTGTGTGTGAGTGATACAGTAAAGGCTTAAGATTCTTTAAATAACACCTCCCCTCTCTCGTCACGTCCTGAAGTTGGAAAGCTGTATCAGTTTGCTGCTGTTGAGATTCATATAAAAACGGAGAACCCAACAAGACGAGCAGCAACAATTTAATGAGGTTTTTAAGAATTTGTGTCGGTTTGCATCATCTGCTGTTTTATTTTTATTTTTTATTTTCAGTCGTCTAATTCCAGCAGGCAGTCGTACGGTTTGCACCTTTTGCGGTCGTATCTGCTGACCCGACACGGTTGTAACGGGGGCGGGGCGGGGTTGTCACGGACACTGATAACTGTCAATCATCAGCGGTGAGACAGCTGCTGTCCTGTCAGCTGCTCTGACCACGGCTCAGTGAGCCGCTGCAGGAACGCTGAGCAGGAAGGAAAATGGAGTGTGCGGCACGTGTTCGCTCCAAGTGTTCCACTATTAAGAAAAAAGGTTGAATTCATCAGAATAACATTGCTTATAAAAATGTGTGTATCATAACAAAGAAAGACTTACTTATTGTTTTTATGAAGTGACTTCAAAAAAACGCTGAAAATTTTGACATTTTAAAAAAAGATTCTCAAAATCTCATTTAACCTCCTAAGACCCGAACGCTTTCATGGCATGCATTTTTAATTCTCTGATTGGGACCTGATGAATGTAAAAACAAAGAAACAGTGGCAGTATAGTGTCCTCGTATGTGGATATCAGGCTCTTGTAGAGCAAATTTTAGTATTTTAGTCTAGACAACCCAAAATGTGATGTCCACATATGTGGACGTCAGGTCCTAGGAGGTTAACCAGACACTGATATCTTGTCCCTTGAATTCATGTGTGGTTATTCATTCATTCGTGCCTGTATTCACAGCTGTGACTATCAGACAGAAGTCAGGAATATTGCATCTCACCTTAACATGCCTCCACCAACACCTTCAGTGTAATTCTACCTCTGCCATGTGTGAGTAAAGCAGCTCTGACCCATCGAGACGTAGACACTACGAGGCCTCTGAAGCTGCGCTGTGGCATCAGGCAGTGACATGCAGTGCTTTAAAATGTGAGGTGGGACATCCGTGGATCAAACTTCCAGTCAGGAGATGACTGATTACACCGAGACGTTGGAGGTCTTGTACTTGACTCTCCATACCATCCGATTATCAGGGTTTAGTTTGTTACAGCGACCTGGACATTATGACCACGGAGCAGTCGCGCCTTCCAAAAAACCACGAAAGATTAGAAGTATAATCAAAGCTGTTTAAAATGACAAACCAGAGTTTCCCAGCTACAAATGTTTAACAATTCAGATAACGGTAAGAGAAATCTTGGTTTGTTATCCTGGGAAAAATCCTAGAAAGACATTTTAGCTCGAGTGGAAAATGTTCTGTGAGCCATCCTAAACTTTGACAGCTCTCCAAATGCTGCACATTTAAAGCACAGCATCATTCGGTCTCGTTACAACTCCCATGTGTCGGTGAACTATTGCACAACCAAAGCAGCCAATTTATCTGCCTCTGAGGAGCTCCTTCAATGAGGTGAATATCTGTGGAGATATTTATGGACGAGATGAACAGTTTAGTTATTCCTCCTCCTCTGGCAGCTGCAAAAACAGAATGAATGAAACAACAACTCAGAGGACAGAGGGACCAACCAACCTCACAGCCATTAGGCCTCACACACACACACACACACACACTGACCAAACACACACACGTGAGACGGGTGGAAACCTGCTTCGATCTACAGAGAAACAGGAATGCAGAAACCAGATCCCGCTGATATCAGACGCTCTTTAATCCAAAGTTTTAAAACAGCGTCCAACGCTGTAGTCCCCAGCTTTGAAAGATTTCAGCCAACACACACACACACACACGTACACACACACACTCTTTGAACTGAGACTAAAACAAAGCAAAGTGAGCGTTTGATTTGTTTGACCCGAGCTGCTGCCAGCCCCTCAAGCGAAACCACAGCTCCTATTTCACCGCTAATCTGTAGTCTGAAAGAGTTGGCAGGCTCACGGTGTACACCCACTGCCCTCTGAGTGTGTGTGTGTGTTTGACAGAGAGGGAGCGGTGTCTGAATGCTAAAAGCTTGTGTCACTTCAGAGTTCGACCTCTCTGGTAAAGACGGCGTTGCCTCTTGTGTTGCTGCAGCAGCTTCTGTGCAATTTCACAGATTTGCAGCCCAAGTAAGAGAACACAGTCTGTGATGCAATTGCTGTGATATAAAAACACATCTGTGGTCAAAAGTCACATCGAGATCATTTTTCTTTTCCACTGCAGGTGTCGCAGTCACTATTAAAAATGTTTGATGGTTTGAAATCTGCCTCCAGTGATGGATGGAGTTTAGTGACGAGGTTGCAAACACTGCCATCATCATTAGTTTGTTCTATTATATTTTTTGTAGTTTAGTTTAAGCTGCACTTTGAGCACTAACAACATGCTCGGAGTTGATGTGCAGAGCTTTAAGGTCGGCGGTTCAGGGTGGGTGCAGTGTTCCTTCACCTATTCAGGCCATGAATGAATTTTTGTTTTTATTACTTCTCTGATATTCAAGATCTTGGATGCATATTCTGCATTTTATAGTTCCTTAAATATTGTTTGCATATGTGAAAGGACTGCAGATGGAAATACTAGGTAATCTGGTACAAGACCGATTTTCCATCATTGTTGTTGTGCATTGTGTCCAGCAGTGTCTGCAATCGAACAGCTGAGTCAGATTGGAATTTTTGCCACAGCTCCCAATGTTCATATAGTTTCAATGAGCTCAATCAGCATATGTTCTATTACTCTCATCAGGTTCTTTTGAGTTGATCCTATAAGAACAACATTCGTTTATGATTTTATGTTGGTGGAACTCAAATGCATGCACTCACCATGTTTGGGGGCATTTTTGATTTCATGACTTAATTCTCTCTGCAAGACAAACCCAGCGTGTGGAAATGGACTACCAGTGGTTTTCTAGTCTTATCCCCCACTCGATCACTTTACACTCAAACTGCATGTAAAACCAGGCACAGCCATCATGTTGTCATCCCCCTGGTTTGGGACTCCACATTTTGAAGCCTCAACTTTGGTATTTTGGGCATCACTAGGTTCAGTTTTTGTTGCCCGATGTGGCCATATTTGGACAAGAAGTAGGATTGCTAAGTTATCAGCTACTTCAACAAGCTTGAATAGAGAGCTGCATCAATAAGCTTCAACACACAGCAGATCCTCGCTAATCAGTAAACACTAGCATTTCACTCGACAACACTGGAGCACGGTTGTATCTTAAAGTTTGTACGACACAGTAAGCCAGTAAAGACTCTCCAGAAGGCACCAACACCACAAACATGTTTCAGAGGTCTAGTTCAGTGATTCGGATTAACATGTGAGGGCTAGCACTAAACTATGGGTTGATTATCAGTCTGCACAGATACCAATAATCTGAAATCTTAACAGTATTGAAACAGGTGACGAAAGCTCGGTCTGTCTACAGAGGGAAAGCCTTTCACAGAGACCAACTGTTAGCTGTAAACATGCTATTTACACAGCTGAAGCCGAGCCTTTAAAAAGCAAAAAAACAAACAAAAAAACAACATGAGACTGTGAGGGTACTGACTCGCTTTTGGGACCAGCCTCAATCAAGGGCGTGCAGATTTGATGGAAATGTAAACCTAGTGGTGAAAGTCAGAACTGCAGGTCACATATGAGAGCCTAATACTGTCTTTTTAATGGAAGAAAAGGCTACAAATTCCTCTTCCAGCACATGGAGTAGTCATTAAAACCAAAACGTGTGATTAATGTTCATTATTCAGACATGAAACCTTAGTGCTCAATCACAGGCAATATGAGCTGACACGTTTGCTTCAAATCTATGAAACTGTTAGTTCTTTCTCTTCTTCTTTAAATCATACAATAATTCATGCAAAAGAAAATGTGCCGGCATCTTAACTGGTCTGACTGTAATTATCAGCAGCGGCAGAGTCGCAGCAGTGAAACTGGGATGTGTTGACAGTAAACAGCAGTTACTAGAGTGCAGACAGAAAAGCTTTCAGCAAGGAAAGAAAAAGGAAGAGATTCAAACAGGCAGAGATAATAACAGTGTGCTGAGAGAGTGTGTCTTTGTAGCTCCACCTTATCTCCGTATACACAAAGCACTTAACACTAATTACACACGCAGACAGTCTGAGGCAGTCTGGCTAGCGCTGCTCGTCTGCTGTTTAACAAACTGTAATCTTTCCAAAAGACTCTGAGACTGATGGAGAACCACTGCTGTACACACCAGTATGACCAGAACTTACTAAAAGGGCCGTATGCTCATTTCCACCTCCATACTTTTTAAATTCTTGGACTCTGCTGGAGCAGCTTTGTATGGTTCCCAGTTCAAAATAACCTTTATTCATCTCACTCTGGGATTCGGTGCAGCCCCTCGGAGCACCCTCACTGTCCTGAAAACAGTGTTTTAGCTCTGTTCCCTTTATGCTAGCTTTTTGTTTTCTGATTGGCTGCCCCTCTTAACCAGAATGTGGGCGGGGCTTCTGATACAGGTCCAAAGAAAAGGGAAAACAGAGGAAAGAATTGCAAACTAAGTGAAACTGAGCTTTCAGCCCACAGGGATCACTCGTACAAACACTGACCTCACTATTTAAAACTCTGGCCATGCTTAATAAGATCATCGACCACTGGAACAGGATAAATATGACAGTGAATAAGAAAAAACCCACAAAAAGCACAAAAGTTCTACTTTAAAGGAGGCTTTGTGTGTGAGTGTTGTGTCAGTACAAACTGTGTGGGGGGTCTATGACAACAGGGGTAATTTTGCCAGTTCACAACGCACAACACACACACACACCTGTGTGTATGAACACACTGACTGTTTTAACTACCCAGAGCCTGTTTAGGCAGCTCTCTCTCAGCTCTGATTGGCTGGTGTCTGTTAAGCCAGACACACTTTGATCCTCCCATTGCTCCCTGGAGATGACACACACACACACACACACACACACACACACACACACACACACACACACACACACACACACACACACAGTGACTTAACAGTGGGCACATTACGTTACCTTTGTGTAAGCCTTCTCACCGCTCCCCCACAGTCATCTATACAAACTACCTGGCGGTCAGGTGTGGGCGGGATGAAGCCGGGTGTTTTCTGTTGATAAAACTCTAGTTTTACAAAACCTAAAGCCAGTGTGTCTGTCTTCAAAGAAACATTCAACATCTATGACGAGCAGCAACATGATAATGAGTTTACTGTAAATCACAATGATGGGGGCGAAGAGTGTGTCATACCCTCAATAACACAGCAACACAACTGTGCTCCAAGACTCAGGCTGCAACAGTGTATCAGCGCTCATTTCATAGTTATACAAGATTTAAATAACTAGTTATTTGATTCATTTTTAGCTTTAAAAGTGACTTATGCTTTTCCTCTATTTGCTGTCATATATCCACCGTTACCTGCTGTTATAATGTTCTGTTTGAGAGGGGCAGCCAATCATAAGAAAGCTACAGAGAGAGGAGCCAAAACAGATATAGAGATAGAGGATTGGCTGCACCAAGGACCAGTATAATATGAATAAGTTGTTCTAGAAAAGTCCAAGAATAAAAACATGGAGGTGGAAATGAGCAGAGCAGGTCTCCCATTTAGAGTGACAGCTGAAGAGTGTCCATGGGTAAATGCAAAGGAATAACATGACAAATCCAGTAGGATGAAGTGAAGCTGCCTGAGAGTGACAGAGTGTACACAGAGTTCATCTCTGCAGTGTGACAGAGTAGCTGTGAATTATTTAACAGCTGCTCAACCTTTACAAATGGCTCCGACCTCCTGCTGGTAACCTCCACCGCCACAACTGCCGCTCTCAGGAGGGACGAACACTCCAGCAAATGGGTCTTCGCTTTTCAGCGATCGGACCAGGTCGACATTTTCCCTTCTTGTTTCAGTTTGTGAAAATGCGACTCTTTTCCTTCACATTAAACTTTTTTTAAATTAATTCTTCCAAAGTCATGCAGAAATACAAAAATAAGGTAATGCACGATGTGCTTAATGCAATAAAATAATAATATTATTACATTATAGAAGCTGGAAAAGAGTGCTTAGTTATTCTTTTTGATGCCATATCAGATGGGGGTGGACAGCAGGGTGGGTGTGGGGTGGTGGTGGGTGTGGGGGGGTATTTATGACTAATTAGAAGCAGTTTGTTTAGGAGATGAAAAGAACACAGAGCCTCACCTGCTGGGTGCCCCTGCTTAATAATTCAAACGCACCCTCTGAATGACTCACACAGACATAAAGTAGGTATATTCGTGTCTGCCTGTACAGACAGAAACAGACATGCATGATTACCAATAACATCAAAATATCCCTGTTTTTACCTGGTGACTCAAATTTATTCCTTTTCAGTTTCAAGGTCAGCATACTGTACACTTTTAAAAGCTTTGTTTTCAAGCCTTAAAGTGACGTGCACAGTTTCACTCACTTTCTCACTTTCTGAGCCAAAAGTGACGAGAGGGTGGAGTCATCAACCAGCTTTGTTAGCAAGCAAACTATGAGTGCTAGTGCTAATTAACAGACCAATAAAATCCCAAGAGAACCTAAATCCTAAAAGAACTGAAGCACTAGACTTCTTGATGAAAAGAGGCCACACCCCAGACTATCTTTAGGCTTCTTCACACCTTAAACAGGTGAGTCAAAAACATTGTGCTCTGTTCAGTTGTAAAGAAAGGAACTATTCAAAGAACAAAACCATT
Source organism: Pelmatolapia mariae (assembly GCF_036321145.2). Lineage (NCBI taxonomy): Eukaryota > Metazoa > Chordata > Actinopteri > Cichliformes > Cichlidae > Pelmatolapia > Pelmatolapia mariae. The sequence goes on along the minus strand of NW_027052278.1, from coordinate 15,054 downwards.
TTTCGTAGTAGTCTTAATTTTTGCATTGGATATTTTAAACACAGGAGTCAGTGGCCACCGACTCACTTTTAGAGACAGCCTCAAGTGGCCATTAGAGGAACTGCAGTTTTTGGCACTTTAGTATTGGCTCCTTGTCAACCCTTGTTCTCATTGTTTCCTAGCAGTGCACTGTGGACAAAATCAGCTTTTAAAAAATGCACAGTTTCAGAACTTGTATTTAAACTCTGTAAAAATCTGATGACTGTGTTTTCAAATGGTTTAATAGTATTTGACAGTCTTGACAGCATGCACAAAACAGGCATTTCAATAACCTCTGTATTATTCAAAAACAGTGCTTTAGTTAAGCATACATTAAGGGTACCCACACATCTGCAGTGGAATGATTCATATACATATATATATATATATATATATGAGGTACAATCTATTAATAATAATGTGCACAAATTATTAAAACAAACGACATTTGGACTGCTTCTACTCCCCAGTAAAAATCTTTTATGGATGCCAGATTATTTTAGGCATAGAAATCCAAACACACTTCCTTTTCAGCTTTTCCACTTTCACTACAAAAACCTGTAATTACATTCATTAGTGGGAAGAAATGAGATGTGCCCTGTGCCAGTGTGCAGAATGTTGGCCCAGTTCAAGCAGCACTCCAAACGAGATGCACGGTTTTCACCAGGCACCGATGAAAAATGGCTTCTCCATCTGTGCACGAGCAGCTTATCTTCCCTAAAATGGTCTAACTAGAAGGCGCTGTTATCAAACGCTTGTTCCAGCTGCTAAACATCACCACTCATTTATATTACCAGGACATACAGGTAACACATCCCTGCACGGGTCTGTTTGCGGTCTCTCTGTGCATGTGTTTCTTATAGAGGTTCACATTCTGCGTGACGTCAAAGCAGGCAGCTGCTGCCGTTGCCGTGGTGATGCCATACCATAATGAAGCCCTTTAAGACCACACGCTGCTGCTCCTGCTGCTGGCAGTCACTGCAGCTCTGCTCTCACATTAAAGCAGGAACACCTGGGGCCTCGCTTTGTGATCAGATTTCTAATTCAGTCATTATTGCAATTGAAGCACAAATTTAACCCATTTAGTCGACTTTTATCCCCAAAACCAGTTTCCTACCATCTCGGAAAGATCTCATTTGAGTCCTTTAATACTGAAAAGAATGCACGAATATCCAAGTGGGCATCTTGTGCAATGCTTTGGTACACGAGCCTCATTTCCAGTGCTGATTATTACTGGTTTTAATTTACCACCATTAAACCAGAGTCCAAATGGATGGCTTTTATTTTGCCAGATAAAAGCCATCCGTGCTTTCAGAGTTTTAGCTCAGCACAAGAATATCTACTTGCTCAGAGTTGCAAAGTCTTTGTGTAAAGCTGTGTTATTAAGAACAGAAAGCAGAACTACTAAAGGAGTATTGTTCCGCTTTTTGTCTGCTAGACTTTGACTAAAACAAGTCGAGGCTAAGTGTCAGCCTCCAGGGCTGAAAAATGAAGCTGACTCGTGCGAAAAACTGAACTTTTTCCAGTAGAGATGATTTAATGATGGATAAGTAAGAACAAAGAACTCAGGCATTTGAAGCAAACGTAGGAGCTCATATAAAAGCTCCTCTTCCTCCATCTGCCTGCAAGTGTTCGAGCAGTAAAAGCGTCCGACTCCGAGAGTGATAGTATCCTCAGAGCTTTAGGCTGCTCACAGTTATTAGAGGTACTGTTATAACCACTATTCATTTTCTACTAAATTACTATGGCAAAATATTTACCAGTTTCTTACATGTCCTGTAGTTCTGATTTTAACCACTAGGTTTTTCACTGCTGAGAGTTCCTGTAACGCACTGTTTCACAATCTTGAGCCATGGCACATATTTCACGTTAGATCACACTGCACACCACCAAACAAAAATGTCACAAAAAGCATATTGATATGCGCTCCAGGTATAGCAGAATTGGCTGGTTTGTCCCCAGTATACCTTTTTGCTTTCTTCTGACCACTACTCATGCTAGCACCTTCATCTGGCTCAGAATTTTCTCCAGGACCAGGTCAGACCCACTACTTTTTCTTTTCATATATTTATCTATTGTTATTACGCGCTGCATCATCTTACAGCATGACTATTATGTAATTTCTTCTTTGTCTTCTTCTGTTTTACTGTCAGTTGGCAACCCACTTAATTAGAGCAGGTAGTTGTACTGCCCTCTAGTGGAAGAGGATGTCATTGTTCTGCCCGTTACTTAGAGTACTAATCAGGTGGAACCAGATAATCTTTCACGGCACACCTGATCATTTCTCACGGCACACTGATGTGCCGCGGCACAGTGGTTGGGAAACGCTGCTCTAATGGATACTTGAAGCTCGCTCCAATAGTGAGTCAATCCCCAAAGGTTCCCATGTTTAAATCCCCTACAGCCGAAATTCAACATGTTTATAACTGGGTACAAAGAGTTTTGGTCTTTACAGTTAATTTCCTCGTTTGTGACAGCTGTACTGCGGATTCTTTTTAATTTAACTTACATTTTTCAAAGATTTAAATTTAACTTCATGTCTAATAATTAAACGTCACTGAACTGGGCTAAATGCTATGATTGTTGTGCTGGAGCCATCTGAAAGTCCATGCTGTCTCCTAAATACGTCACTTCTGGTAATCAAAAGTCAAACTAAAGCCTAAGGCTTCAAAATGCACATCAAAAAAACAATGAGTTTAAAAAAATAATTGAGACTGAGCCCTTGTTTCGTCTGTCGGTCTTGTTGGGTTATGACTTTGGCCCAGTACTCTGGCTTCACTGGCTTTTTGGATTGGATTTCGTTGAAACTGTTCAGTCCAGGACTAAAAATAACAGGACAGGGTCTTGACTACTCTGACATGACTGGACTGGGATGATTTACATAGTGGCTTTGGCCAGAACATTTCCGAGACTCTCTCTAGTCATTTATCTACTCCCTTTAGCAGTGTTTGAAATACCACACGGTATTTTTAATTCTCCGAACCTCTCTCCAATGACTCTCCGTCTCTTCTTTTGTCAACACCTGACAAGTTTGGGCATTTCAGACAAGAAGATGATGTCAGCTTTGAGTTCCAGCTACTTTTCCAGTTGGCTGGGAGGATTACCACTTAACGGCCCAACCTGTCCAGATTTCTGTTCCCTTTCTGAGAAAAAGCATTTGCTGGTTCATTCTTACGGACTTGCACCATCGAAGCTTCTGTGGTTATCACATTACATGTTATACTGTGAACAAGAGGGAAGAAAAAAGGCAGTAGCACAAAGTTCAGAGATTTCAATTTGTTCCCTTTAAATATCCTCACAGTCAGCAGGCAGGCTTATAGCAAGAGCGCAAACAAAAAAAAACCCCAAAACAGTATTAGCCTCATAAGCAGCAACATGTCACGGCCTACACTTCTGAACGTTTGACCTCTGCGGTGCAGAAACCTCAGAGCACAGGATATACGACACTGCTGTAACTTGGCTGCTGGGATGGTGAGTTTGGAGCAGGAACAGAGGAACAGGCAGTTTGGTTTTACAGTAACGTGAACACTCCAACTCCAGCTCAGTTCAACCTGCTGACATCATCCCACTCGGTATAATATTTCTTGTGATGTCTGTTTATGAAACATGATCTTGATACTTTTACTGTTTTCCAGAGAACATTTCTGGAGTCTTTATTCTCAATGTAAAGGATACTTTGGTGCTTTTAGCAGTAGTGCAAGTCAGCAGTGGACTAATTCACTCAAATCCCACGTGAGCGTCCCATCACACGGAAAAGTTTGAGTTTGTGATGGTGCTTTTAATCCAACTTAAGATGAAATATCAGTGCTAAAAATACAATCCTACTGTAAACACTTCTGTCTGTGAATGTTTCAAGATATTTTTCAAAATGTGACCTCAATTAATTAAAAACAGAAAGATTACAAAAAAGGTTTCCCAGAAAATAATGATTAAAAGAATCGATCCTGAGTCCCACAGTGTCAGTGTGCAGCCAGAAAGCTGCCTTTACCCACACTTATGATGTGAGAGCAAATGATGCAGATAAATCATGCTGCGAGTTTAGTGAGTTCATGTAATGTAAGTTAAAGATTTGACTGATAAATACCCTGTCATATTTATCTTTCTACCATACAGTGGCTCCATTTATTTGTATTGCAGTGTGACTGTAGCACAGATTCAAAGTCCTCACAGTAGTCTGCAGAGAGGAAGATTCTCATGTGAAAGAGCGATAACACAACAAATAAAACATGAGCTCGGTGAAAGTGCGACTCTGATGCACAAATTCATTTTTAATTTTACAGACATTTGGATGTCTTGAAGTATTAATTATTGATCACAGAGGGATTCATGTTCTCTGATTAGCTTCATAAAAAATTTAAACAGCGATCTCTAATTTTAACCATTTTGATTCCTTTTTCTTTAATTATTTTTTTAAAGCACAGTGCTTGTTGCGCGGTGCAGCTCTGATTTCCTACAGGATCCTGATGTATTGAGCTTTTGCCACGTGGCATTAATTTGTCGGCCATTTGGATGGATAACAATCCTGGCATGCCAAGTGAGTGAAAAACCCATGAGATGAGATAAAATGTGGCAACTATGAGCAAACAAGTGTATTTACCCGAGTGTGTTTACTGATGCTGTGAAGTGCAACCCTGCAGCAAGAGAAGCACATCGAACAGTTTTTATCATTTCACATCAGTTCGGTTACTCTTGTCTACCACAGCTAGCTGAAGGACAACAGCACAAGCAAAAGCCCACAGAGCACTTTTTCCACGTTTTTGAGACTGAACCCTGGTGACAGTAACAGCTGCAAAATGTAGAAGACCATCAGCAAAGCTATGTGGAGGCTCTGATCCCAGAGGAACCTACCCAAGGGATTAATAATGTGCTACCACTGTACCTTCTGCAGGCAATTATTCACATGGACACTCGAGGGCGCTGTAAGTTATAACGATAACTTGCAAATTACCCAAGATTTCTTTTTTTTCGTCTGCTATTACCAACCAATGTAGCCTTCAGCAGCGATGAGGACTGGAAGTGTCACTTCTTTCTAAATGCACAGGCTCAGATTTGAGTTCGCACACAGTCCCCTTCATGCAAAGGTTTTTGTTTTTATAAACTTTTTTTTTTAAATATATAAACGCAGCTGTAGTCCCTAACATTCACTGATTTCTTAAAGTTTTCCTGTAAATGTGGAAAAAAATGCTGAGCAAGGACTTTAATTATAATTTTTGGTTAAACGGAAGTTTGAGTCCGAGTTCTGGACCTCTATGTGACCTTGAAGAAAACCCTAAAAATGTTGGCATGTGGACACTGCAGATATGACATCATTCACCTGCGCCTCAGATGATATCATTAAACAACGAGCTGCCAAAGAAGGCCATCTGCTGAGGACTCAACCCCACCAACACACCAACACACCAACACACCAACACACCCACACACTGCAGATACTGACTGCAGCAGCGTCCACAGGGATTCACTTCATTACATTCTCTCTAGAGCACGACGTTTTCAACTTGCACAGACAAGTGCTGAACAATTACACAAGCAGTCCAACAGGTAAGATCGTTTTCCTTTTATCTGGTCAAATCTACGACAGAAATCATGTTTGTACAATAAAGCAGATTAAAAGAAGGATCACGAGACCACAGGCCAGCAGTTCACTGTTTTTCAAGCATGCCATCACCAACACAACTGGATCACGTTCTGATTCAACTCCGTATGTGACAGTTTCTCTAAAGCATCCTTTGGCAGCAGCTGCTGAAGCTCGTGGTTATGCTGGTGACATTCAAGGAAACTAATTTATGGAAATAATGTGATTTGTGAAGAACAAAAGGTCAAACCCTGAACCTGCAGAGTAATGTCATTATGCAGGTGCCTCCGGTGCTGCTGGAACATGTTACATTACTATGGTTGCCCAATAATATTGCTCAGTTTTATAGATGACGTATAATAATAGCTTACTGAATAGTTCCCAGCATCAGCACTTGATAGAGGTTTAGTTGCTCACTTCCTACCATCATAAACATCATGTGACTGGTTATGTTTTGCTTTTATAAACATGTTTGTTTGATTTGGTAAAACTGCCAGAACTTCACTGTAAAAAATATATGGTGACAATTTGAACCCAGTTATTTAGTAAAAATGACAATAATTCACTTTAAAAATAGCAAAAAGAGCACCTGCACTATAAACTTGTCTACAGTAAACAACGTTAAAACAAAAATACAGACTTACAGTCCTGCTTAGTGAAAACAAATACAACTATACAATATATTACAGCATATTCATGCAAAATTAAACTTTATGGTAAAATTATCTGTAAAAAATACTGTACATCACATTCCAAACTGATCGTTTTACTATCAGCAACGTCTTCTGGCACATTACAAAGGAAACGAGTTTAACTGAGACTGTTTTTCAAAGGGAACTCCAACATCTCGAGAATGTTTGGTAAATAAAAGTGTACTGCTGTACCTAGTTAGTAAATGCTAAACTAAATTTTACTGTACAGTATGCAGTGAAGTATGGTTACGATCTAAACCTGCATTTTTCCTGGAGTACCCTGGGTCTTTACACCCACACAAGCAAAAAGCAAAGATACAGTTAACACACTAAACAGAGATCTGACATATATGTTTGAGTAACTGAAAGCCTGCTTGGAAAATAATCAAATATATTTCCTTTTATTACAATCCTGGAGACTTTCCTTTGAGGGAAGGCCAAAACCCCTTTTTTTTTTTTTAATATGGGGGAAACCCTGTAATCAAACGTTTCAGACAACATTTAGGGGAAGGCCCTTCATCATTTAACATGACAAACATATTAAAGTCACAAAGAAATGCTCTTATCAGTTTCTGCAGGACTATTTTTATTTTACCCAGAAAGTTTAACACTTGAAACTACAAATCTCGTCTTTGAGGGTTCCCGGCATGTTTTTGCAGAGCTCCCTGTTTGAACCCAGGGTTCCTCACAGCAAAAGCGTTGTGGGTTTGAACCCTGAGGTACCACGGCACTGATAACCACCGAGGCGCTGTGCTGCCCTTCAGTTGTTTGCCCAGTCCGAACTTCAACCACATCTAACGCCAGCGGGATGACCCGAAAACACTTTGTGAGCTAGACTTCATCACTGAACATCAATTCAGGACCTCACTGATGCTCCTGTGGCTGCACGTCTCCAGGTACAACATCTGGAGGAGTGACAGCTGTTGCAACAGCTGATCTGGAGTGAGATCAGAGGTAGTTCAAAGAAGCTGCGGTTGACTGATTTGCTCTCATGTTGTTGTAATTGTAAAGCCAGACGATGCTGGGATTTGTGTCCTTTGGAAACTCAACATTGGGAATTTTTACCCTTTGGCTTAACCAAAACCAGCTAAACACACTGGGAATGTTCTAACCCAAAACAACATCTGGCCTTTACTGCCTTTGGTGGCTCATAAGCTCCTGTAGTTTTTATAGCCGACAATTAGGTTGCCGACTGGATACGGATGCTCTGACAGCGCGTCAGGAACGGATTTAATGCAGTCAGCAGACAATCGGTCTGTGAGCCGACTGAGCCAGACAGTTAAAAACAAAAATCCCACTTCAATCTGGAAGTAGTCCCGAGCTTTGCTGATATTGTTTTTCACATAACCAAGTAACTTTTCTTAGCAGGGAGCATTTCCATAGGCTACATGTTCTTATGTTAAACCTGAAGTCTTTTTAACAGCCAGCATCTTTCCATTTCTCCTCATCTCTTCATTTTCCTTCAATTCTGTGTCTATTTTGTCTCTAATTTCATCTCCTCTCCTTTCTTCTTCCTCTCATCACAGTCCTTCCTGCCCTCTTCTCCTCCTCTGTCCGATCCAGTTACCAGGTGTTTACATACTGACACGGCCCTGGAAAAAAGAATAAGCGACACAGCTAACCGACCCTTTAAGGACATCATCGTCCCTGGCAGCAGGTTGTTATGGCAACCACACCAACACACTGAAGTAGGTAGATGGAGGTAGACACCAGCTGCACTTCATCTCCACAGCGGTGTTAGTGTTAGAAACAATAAAGGAAACAGTTAAAATAAAGTATTATTAGTAAAGCGCTATACAAATACAGGCCATTTATTATCACAACACAAAGTTCTGTTTTTACTGTAACAGCTTTTATCTTAACGTCCCTCATGTCAAAAAAAGAAGTAACTCCTTATTTTCACATATGTGGTATACTGTACATGGTACAGGCTGAAGGTCATTGTTTACCCGATTTTTGAAATGAATAAAATCATAACAATAATAATTAAAAAATGATAATAACTCGATTTTGCTTTAGTGAGTGACTGATCTGTTGGCAAATCCATTAATCTGAGGAACGTCAATATTACCACCAGAATGCAACAACACCATCAAAGCACATAAAGGGAACAAAACAGCCAAAAGGTCACACTTCATTATGGTTTTTTAATAATGGAAACATTAAAGAATATAATGACTCAGCTTAAACAGCACAAATGTTGCCTACACATGTGATACTCATAAAGGACAAAACAACCAAACTGCAGGGACACAGTTTGTTTGTGTCCCCACAGACTGCAGAAACACCTGTGGATCAAATCGCAGGTGTACATAAAAGATGGACATAGCTTCTGGACAGAGCATTAAACCTGCAGTCTTTTTAATGGCCAGCAGGGGGCGATTAATGCCGTTTTAATCAAAAGTCCGACTGTAGCCCGTAGATATCTATGGGAAAATGACACTTTAGTTCATTTGATTTACGAGTAAAGTAAATGTTTTCCTGGTGAGATTATGGTCTCAATCACTCGTGTCGAGTCTTCATTAACGCAGCACAAAGCTCATTTTGTACAATACAATCCCATTTTGCCATCAGTAGAAGAAGCAAAGCTTCAGGGCGAGAATTTGACTTCTGATTAAAACAAAAATTAGGACTGCAAGAGACAAAAACTGAGCCCAGGTCTTTGAACCTGTGTGTACACAGCCTCTGCACACTCTGTCATTTCCATGATTCCCATTCAGTCTGTGCAACGAGCCGTGCAATGATTACAGATAGCAGAGAACCTGTCTAGATTTCCCTCCAGGGTGTAAAAAGGATAAAGGAAAACCTCCTTCATGCCCACTGTTGGCTCACTAAGAGGAAACAGTGGAGCAGTTCCATTTCTCCTGAGGGACTAATCAACTGATCTACAACAGCACATCCAAATAAATGTAAATACATGGGAATACATGAAAATCCAAATGATAGCAGAGACGACTTCTGATAAAACGAGTGAAGGACGGATAAGATAAGAAGAGACAAGCAGAGAGAGACGGGGGCAGTTAGAGATGCTGCTTCTGCTGCTCAGTCTGAATTCTGCAGTGATTTCCATCTTGTTGTCATGAGCAATATCAGCAGCAGCCGGCTGGACACGACAGCCAACGACCTCCAGCTCCTCTCCACCCCTCCACCTTTTTCATCCTCCCTCTCTCCCAATCACCATCTGCCCTCTACCTCCTTCTCTCCGATTTTCCTCCACTCCCCATCATCAGAGTATTTGAACTTGTTGTAATTTTCCCCAAATTACAATCCGTACTCGCCTTGTTTGAACACAGCTTCCATCTATTCCTCTAATTTCACCCCTCTTTTATCCATGTGTCTCCATTAATCTAGAAATGCAGGGAATAAGGATGAAGCGGGGCAAGCTGGGAATATCGATAGGACTAAGAGTTCATTTCAATAAATCACAGCTATCAGAGCAGGATCACTGCAGGTTCCATTAAAGATTAAACCAACATGAAAGCTGTTCTTCCTGATTCTTTATAATGCTCCTCATCACACATCATTTCATTTAGTGAGATTTAAAATGATAACAATAAAATAACACATTAACACTCTGGATCTTTAGGTCCTAATGATTATTAGGCTTATAAGTTTGGCATTAGTTCAACCACAAAACAATTTCCTTGTTTTCATGCTCATTTTATTTTTGGACATGTTACAGAGGTTTTGAGAAAACCTGTATATCCCATCTTGATGAATTCTCAATCATCCAGGAAAGTAAATCTCCAAAAGTTGATTCTGTTCATCTGGACGTAGCGTTTTGTGGGAGAAACGTTTCGTCACTCATCCAAGTGACTTCTTCAGTCTCAGCTGACTGCAGGTTTCAACCTTATAAACAGTACATTTGCATAATTACTGAAACCAGCCCACTGAAGGAACAATGGGCTGTGAGGTCAGTTCCTTAATCATAATTATGCAAATTCCCATGACCATTGATCAACAATCACTGACCAAAACCCACTGATCAAAGAACACTGATCAATGGCCATGAGTACCATTCACAGAGAGTTGGGGAATGGCTGCAATCACAGCATTGTAAGATGTAAGATGGTGACAGATGTACCCTTAGGCCCCTCCTCGATTCAGAGATGGTCTTTCCCTTTTCACGTAAATGGCCTCCTTGACTCCGCCCTCAAACCAGCGTTCCTCCCTGTCCAGGATGTGTACATCCTCATCATTGAAAGAGTGTCCACTGGCCTGTAGGTGTAAATAGACTGCAGAGTCCTGGCCTGACGAGGTAGCTCTTCTGTGTTGTGCCATCCTCTTCACTAGAGGTTGTTTGGTTTCCCCGATGTATAAATCCTGGCAATCCTCCTGGCACTTAACAGCGTACACTATGTTACTCTGTTTGTGTCGGGGGACCCGATCCTTGGGGTGGACCAGTTTTTGGCGCAGCGTGTTTTGGGGTTTAAAAGCCACAGAGACGCGGTGTTTAGAAAAAATGCATCTCAACTGTTCCGATACTCCTGACACATATGGGATCACTACAGGTTTTCGCTTGGGCAGCGGTTGTCCTTCTCTCCTGGATCGGCTGGAGCTTTCTTTAGGTGTCTTTCCAGCTTTGACAAAAGTCCAGCTGGGATAACCACATTTACTCAGGGCCTTCTTGATGTGCTGTTCTTCTGCCTCCCCTGGCCGCTGTGTCAGTGGGGATGGTGTTCGCTCTGTGTTGTAGCGTCCTGATGACACCCAGTTTATGCTCCAGTGGATGATGAGAGTCAAACCTTAGATACTGATCCGTATGTGTAGGTTTACGGTACACGTCAGCTTTTAGATGTCCCCCATTACTGATGGAAATCTCACAGTCTAAGAAGGCTAACCTGCCACTTTTCATATCCTCCCTGGTGAATTTGATATGTCGGTCCACCGAGTTAATGTGATCCGTGAAATGTAGTACGTCCTGAGATTTGATTTTCACCCAGGTGTCATCCACATATCTGAACCAATGGCTTGGTGGTGTTCCAGGGTAGGATAGCAAAGCCCTCTTTTCCACTTCTTCCATGTACAAATTGGCCACGATGGGTGAAACTGGGGAGCCCATGGCACACCCATGTTTCTGCCTGTAGAACTGACCCTCGTATGTGAAGTAGGTGGAATGAAGACACAGTTCCAAAAGCAAACACACTTGGTCGATGCTGAGAGCAGTCCTGTTGCTGAGGTTGGTGTCATCCTGTAATCTCTTACGGACTACCTCCAACGCTTCCGTGACTGGGATGCAAGTGAAGAGAGATGTAACGTCGTACGAGACCATGGTTTCATCTGCCTCCATAATGACATCTCTCACCTTCTCAACAAAATCCAGGGTGTTCTGGATGTGGTGTTCCGAGCTGTCCACCAGCTGGTTGAGGATCGAAGCCAGAAACTTGGAGATGTTATAGGTGACCGAGTTGATCATGCAGACAATCGGTCTTAAAGGTGCACCCTGCTTATGTATTTTCGGTAAACCCATACAGACTTGGTGTAGACTCCCCTGGGTACAGCTTGTGGTATGAGGTCTGGTCAATAGCCTTGTCTTGTTCTAACTGCTTCAGACAGTCTATCACCCTCTTCCTCTAGCCACGGAGAAAATCAAATCTCCGGACGTACTACATTTCACGGATCACATTAACTCGGTGGACCGACATATCAAATTCACCAGGGAGGATATGAAAAGTGGCAGGTTAGCCTTCTTAGACTGTGAGATTTCCATCAGTAATGGGGGACATCTAAAAGCTGACGTGTACCGTAAACCTACACATACGGATCAGTATCTAAGGTTTGACTCTCATCATCCACTGGAGCACAAACTGGGTGTCATCAAGACGCTACAACACAGAGCGAACACCATCCCCACTGACACAGCAGCCAGGGAGGCAGAAGAACAGCACATCAAGAAGGCCCTGAGTAAATGTGGTTATCCCAGCTGGACTTTTGTCAAAGCTGGAAAGACACCTAAAGAAAGCTCCAGCCGATCCAGGAGAGAAGGACAACCGCTGCCCAAGCGAAAACCTGTAGTGATCCCATATGTGTCAGGAGTATCGGAGCAGTTGAGACGCATTTTTTCTAAACACCGGGTCTCTGTGGCTTTTAAACCCCAAAACACGCTGCGCCAAAAACTGGTCCACCCCAAGGATCGGGTCCCCCGACACAAACAGAGTAACATAGTGTACGCTGTTAAGTGCCAGGAGGATTGCCAGGATTTATACATCGGGGAAACCAAACAACCTCTGGCGAAGCAGATGGCACAACACAGAAGAGCTACCTCGTCAGGCCAGGACTCTGCAGTCTATTTACACCTACAGGCCAGTGGACACTCTTTCAATGATGAGGATGTACACATCCTGGACAGGGAGGAACGCTGGTTTGAGGGCGGAGTCAAGGAGGCCATTTACGTGAAAAGGGAAAGACCATCTCTGAATCGAGGAGGGGGCCTAAGGGTACATCTGTCACCATCTTACAATGCTGTGATTGCATAATTATGATTAAGGAACTGACCTCCCAGCCCATTGTTCCTTCAGTGGGCTGGTTTCAGTCATTATGCAAATGTACTGTTTATAAGATTGAAACCTGCAGTCAGCTGAGACTGAAGAAGTCACTTGGATGAGTGACGAAACGTTTCTCCCACAAAACGCTACGTCCAGATGAACAGAATCAACTTTTGGAGACTGTACATCCCCATGTTAAATCCATTTCTGTCTTTATTAGCGAGTCACATGACGCACTTCAAACTTACCTTACAGCTCACAGAAACATGACCTCAACAATAAAAACGAGTCTTAAACCTCAAATAGAGCCATTGTGTGGGTGTGGGAAAAAAATAGAACAACCTAGAAATGTGCTAAGCTAGTTCTAACAACAAATGTTTTTATTTCATTCAATTCATGTTTAGAGATATATTTTAAAAACAAAAATAACTTAATGTGATGTATTTGATGCTACAGCCACATTGGGGAAAGCAGCAGCTGCAGACCAGGCAGTGCCACGTCAGTGCCTAGCTGTGATAATTATCATCATCTATCAGAAAGACACCATGTTAATATATATTCAGTATAAAATATATATATGGTACTATATAAAAGCAGCTGTTTGGGAGGCTCAGTGGATGCTGAAGTCTGAGGTTGTGGGGCGTGGCTCTACAAACCTCTAACTGCCCCAACAGTTACTGGAAATAACCAATAATTCAACATGTAGCTCCAGGTGTGCGCACACACACACACACACACACACACACACACACACACACACACACACACACAGGTACAGAGTGCCTGAAGACAGTGACTGATTGTTTCCTCTGCTACTGTTGTCATTATGACAGCGAGTCGCCTCAACAGGAAGCTGGCCGGCATCCAGCGCTGAGGATGCATACGTAAATACACACACAGTACTGTGCAAAAGTCTTGAACCAACCTTCATTTCTTTATACTTTGCTAAGAAAATGAAAAGTGGATTATTAAGTGCAAACGTGAAGGCAAAAACTGAGTTTGTAGAATTTCAATAACCTTACATACGGTACTTTAGCATTCATAATTTCATCCTGTTTTACAAAATCTCCAACACCACTAGATTAAACGCAGCCCCATCATGACACAGCCTCCACCGCATTTTACAGACGCTGTAGATCATCATGGTCACGCCTCTCTCCTGACCTAAAGTAGTCTGGCTCACTGGAAGCAAAATATAAATAAATCGCTGGACTCGAGACTTTTGAACAGAGATGGATCTCCTCAGAACGACAACAAGAAAGAGTCGTGCTGAACAAGAAAACTAGAAAGCATGGTATACACACACAATCTCACAAACATGCCCATAAAGGCCGCCTCCTCCACTTAATCAATCCAGGAAGCAACCTCCATTGATGTTACAGTCCAGTGATCATGAAGACAGCAGCCTCTGATCATTTGTCAATAGCAGAAAAGTAAAAATCAATAGAAAGCGTGCAGCCAGCTTCAAAAACAGCAGCACAGAATACTGAGACCTCCTGCAGTTTGTTGACTGAGGAAGAATAAATCTAAAGCTTCAGGATGCTTTTATTTCTCCGGCTCTTTTCCTAAGTTTGCAGTCAGACTTGTTGCTGTTTAAGCTGCTGAGGACTTTACATTTGATGACACTTCAGAGATTCCACCATCAGAACGATGAGATTAAATCAGTAAAACAAGAAGAACAAACCTTTCCACCAACCAAAGTGTTGATGAACTTAATCACCAATCAGACTTTAACGAACATCTCTCACACAGACACTTTGCTCGGTGGCCCACTGGAGCAGTTGTGTGTTAGCTGTATGCTTCCTGAGAGCAGCAATGAAGGCTGTGTGCGTGGGAGTGTTTCCACTTTCAGCTCAGCTCTTTCTGTGATTCCTCTCCATCTTCTCTCCCTCTTTTCCTCTCATCTCTGTGCAAGCATAAAGCAGATTCATAAAGCCCCGGGAAATGTTTCGCTTCCTCTCTTTCGCTCTTCTTTAAAGCACTTTAGTGGTCTCGCAGCGGCCCACTCGTCTGGCGTGCTTCCAGCCTGTGAACCTGGACTCTCGCTCTCGGCTCCTCTTTTAGTTGTTGCTGGACAAAAACTTTTGGCTAAGCAGTTTTTAGCTTTTATGCTCCGAGCTGCTGAAAAAAGGTGAGTCTTTAACTATGTTTAAAGAAAACCTACGACCTCTCAGGGCCCTGTCCTGGTCCCCAGCTCCCCGCCTTTCATCCATTTTTATTTGATTTATTTAAAAACAATACAGCTCTTCTTTATATTCCAAGTGTTGCTGCGGCTTTTACATCA
>NW_027052277.1:0-41154 GCF_036321145.2 Pelmatolapia mariae | reverse complement strand
AGGGGCCACAGAGGATGAAGCCGACCCCAACTTAACACAAAAGGTCCTATTTAAGAGATAGGACTTTAACCACAAAAGAGCCAAACCAGAAATTCCCACACAGTGCTGTAAGCGGGAGATCAACAAATCATGATCCACTGTGTCAAATGCAGCGGTCATGTCCAACAAGACCAGCACTGCATATTTACCATGGTCTGTGGCTATCAGGATGTCATTCATAACTTTTACGAGGGCTGTCTCCGTACTGTGGAATGGCTTAAAGCCGGACTGAAAGATTTCTGACAAATTAGAGTCATTCAAGTAGTCCATCAACTGAGTATAAACAATCCTTTCCAGAATCTTACTTAGAAAGGGAAGCTTAGAGATGGCTCTAAAACTGGATATGACTGAACTGTCTAAGCCCGGTTTCTTAAGTAAAGGATGTATGACTGCATGCTTAAATTCCCTAGGTACTTGACCAGACAAAAGACTAGTATTAATAATGTTCAGAATGTGTGGTCCAATGATAGGAAATACCTTTTTAAGAAAACAGGGAGGAACAACGTCATTAGGAGAGCCACACGGTTTAGCTTTCAACACAAGTTTCTCTAAGTCAGATAAAACAATTGGTAGAAAAGCAGAGAACAAACTTGAGCAAGAACCATGCATGGCTGGGTCAGCAGTAGGTAGAGTCGAAGGTCTCAAACTAGCAACCTTGTCCATAAAATAATTAAGAAACTTATTGCACATGACCGCAGAAGAGTGCAAAAGAATATTGCCTTCCGGATTAATAACAGAATTTATAGTATATATATATAAAATATAATATATAATATATAAAACACGAGGGTTATGCGAGCTGGCAGCAATAAGTTGAGAAAAATAGGAGTGCTTGGCAGCCTTTACTGCTCTCTGATAAACTTTCCAGCTAGTCTTAAGAGCTTCCATAGAGACACACAGCCTATCTTTTTTCCACCGTCTTTCACATCTTCTACATTCTTTTCTGGCGGCTCTGGTAAAATCAGTTAGCCAAGGACTAGCCTTTGGCTTGCATTGTCTGAATATAAAAGGAGCGACAACGTCGAGGACAGATTTACAAGCAGAATCCAAATACGAAATTAATCCATCTGAGGTGGACAACTCAGGAGGATAAGAGATAGATTGGTCAAACAATATGGAAAACCACTCGGCGGTATCTGAGCCAAAAGCACGATCGAGCAGGTACAGCCTGTTTAACAACAGGATTAAAAGGAGCAATATCACATAAAATAGGCATATGGTCAGAGAACGCCGCATCCTCGACGAGTACGTTATGGACAGATAAGCCATGTGATAAAACCAAGTCCAGTGTGTGACCACGTTCTTGAGTGGCACCTTTAACAGACTGAACAAAATTAAAAGAGTTCACTAAGTCCAGAAAGTCCTTGGCCAGGGGCTTCCCCGGGCAGCAGATGTGTATATTAAAATCACCAAGTAAAAGGATCTGGTCATACCGTGATGCACAGTCACCAAGAAACTCTGCGAACTCGGATAAAAAGTCCTTATTATATTTTGGGGGCCGATAAACAATCGCACACAACAGCGAAGACGAGTGGCCCAGTTCGCACAAACAGAAATCAAAACTGGTGTGGCGTGTCGATGGGGATAGCTGCTTAAAGTTAAGATGTGCCTTAAAAACAACAGCTAGCCCTCCTCCGCGACCAGAAACTCTCGGAACACTAAAGAGACACAGCCAGCCGGCAGTAATTCAGAGAAGGCACTTGACTCACCGGGTGGAATCCAAGTTTCAGTCAAGCAGAGAAAATCCAGCGCATGGGAAGAGAAAAATTCCTTCAAAATAAATGTCTTATTTGTCACCGATCTGGCGTTAATTAAGCCCAACCTGAGAGGAATAGGCTCGGGCGCTTCCGAGGCGGTAACAACCAGATCCATAGGTCGGAGGTTTTTTCGGTCCACTCCACGCCAACGCAGATGTCGGAGAGGAGAGGGTTTTGCAGAACCCTTCTCAAGAGATCCCACAACAGGAACCAAGCAGGAGTCCACCGGGTCCAAAGCACGCAACGGCACCAAGAGTCGCGGGCAGGATCGACAAATTGAGCAAAGCTCATGAGGAAAACAAGAAAATCTGAGTCTCAGTTTGACAAGGCGACCTCCACGGTTACCCCGTCTCCTGCGTCGCTTCCGCACATCCAGTGGCAAAGGTAAGAATGCCAGTGAGGTGGTGTTACTTCCAAATCGGGAGGCAGAAAGCCTTGGTTGTCATTTCCAAACCGAGCTAAAGCTTGGGTAGATAAGCCTATTTCCAATAATGTCTGGCGATCATAAAACAATGTAGGGCTAACATGTTGCACAAAATTGACTAAAAACAATAAAATAAAACAAATAGAAGAGAGCGACAGACGGCATGCCAAACACACAGGCGCCATCTTGCCCAATATGATGAATTTAACTCAGAAAGATCAAATGGAGAAAACGAGTCTAACTTAACATTGATGGTACTAAAAGTAGCTGTAGATAATATTACATCTGTGGGATGATTATTGGTAATTTTTTCTCTAATGATAAGAATTTAATTTGTGAAGAAGTTCATGAAGTCATTAATAGTTAACGTTAAAGGGATTGTTGGCTCAGTAGAGCTCTGACTTTTTGTCAGCCTGGCTACAGTGCTGAAGAGAAACCTGGGGTTGTTCTTATTTTCTTCAATCAGTGATGAATAGTAAGATGTTCTGGCTTTGCGGAGGGCTTTCTTATAAAGCAACAAAGTATTTCTCCAGGCTAAATGATGATCCTCTAAATTTGTGACACGCCATTTCCTCTCCAGCTTACGAGTTATCTGCTTTAGGCTACGTGTTTGAGAATTATACCACGGAGTCAGGGACTTCTGATTTGAGGCCTTAGTTTTCACAGGAGCTAAAGTATCCAGAGTCGTATGTAGTGAGGAGGTAAAATTTTTAACAAGATAATCGACACTGCTGGAGTAGTGTTCAGATAGCTGCTCTGCTCTATGTTGGTACAGGGCATTGAAGATGATAACAGTGGGTGGATTATGTTCTTAAACTTAGTTACAGCACTTTCAGAAAGACATCTACTTTTCTCTTCACTTTCTCCATTGGGTCTTTTTACATGCACTTTCGAGAAAGCAGCAACATTTTTTGTGCTCCACTTTTCAAATTGTGCATCTTACTTCAGCTTAATGTGTTTACTGTTTTGTTTTTACACAGGTCATGTAAAAAAAAAGTGTCTGACATTCTAAAATCCTACCAGAGGCTCGACAAAGCTGAACTGAAAGACAGCACGGGCAATAAATCGGAGCAGCACAGAACTTAAGCACACGGTCCATAGAAGCTGGGGTCTACAGGTGTACCAGGACAAGCTTAGTGGTAAGTCCCCTGAAAAAGTTTCACTTGTGCTGTTTCTGTGTAAATTACTGGTTTATTTGAACAATTTCATCAGCTGAACCATAAATACTCCAAAACAATTTCTTTGTGACTCAGTGTGATTCTGCATTTTGTAATATTAGCATGTCAAACTCTACATCCTCTACGCAGATGAGAAATGATGTGTATTTAAAAATAAAAGTTATCTCTCAGAGGCAAAGTTAGTGTCTCATTCAGGTCTGTATCTGTGTCGTCTCAGACACATGCTGTGCTCATATTTGCTGTTTTGTTTGTCACTCAGACCTTGTCCTGACAGGGGCAGCAATTTCATTTAAAGTCAAATTCACTGATACAGGCTGCTAGAGCTCCAACCAGGAGGATACACACATGATCCAGGGAAAAATCTGATTAATATTTTTGTGCTGAAACTGGAACGTAGATTTTCTCTTAGATAAATATTAAGAGGTTCTGTGTTTTACTACAAAATCAAAGTAGTAAAACACAGGACCTTTGGGTTAGATATAAGGTGATTTGACAAATCATGTCTGTTGTAAATGAGTAAGCGATTTATCGACCTGACTCAGGTTTTAAATCATCATCAGAAAAGACTGAATCCTGACCTGAGAATTCCAAGTGTACACTTTGGACTTTCCACTGCAGAAAACAGAAGCTTCACTCCTGAATCCTGCAGGTTGTTGTTACCCAGGTCCAACTCTCTCAGACTAGAGGACTGGGAGCTCAGCACTGAGGACAGAGCTTCACAGCTTCTGTCTGACAGGTTACAGCCACTCAGTCTGTAAAAATGATGACAAGACATGAAACACTTGTGTTAAAGTATATTCATGGTGCCACGAGGAGCTACTACATTTACAATATTTTAACACTGTTTCAGGACATGGTGGAATCCTTATTGCCTCATGTTACAAAGACAAATGTGGTAGCTTACTCACTGGATGGATTCATTTAAAAAACAAAAAAACATACACACAATGTTAATTTTTTCCAAATTAAATTGATTAAATGAAATTAATTGATGAAAAAAATCGATATTGCTTGATCTGACCTCAGCGTTTCCAGTTTGCAGTATTGACTCTTCATCCCCGCAGACAGAAGTTTCACTCCTGAATCCTGCAGGTTGTTGTTACCCAGATCCAGCTCTGTCAGACGGGAGGATTGGGAGCTCAGCACTGAGGACAGAGCTTCACAGCTTATATCTGACAGGTTACAGCCACTCAGTCTGAAATCAAGCGGGAGGGGAGACAACATCAACAAAACAAACCAGAGCTTTACTGCTTTTTTTGTTGTTTTTAAGCAGAATCAGTGAGGTGCTGGTAGATTTTGTTCTCTTGGTTTATTACCCAATAACACACACATACACTAATATTGGTGACTTTTGTAATAGTAGCATTTACAATGCAAAGCAACAGCGATCACAGATTGAAGGGGCCTGAATACTATAATACAGTGACTTTTAAGATGACCTGTTCTTCCAATTTCCAACAAAAGATTTCTCCAGCCTTACAGTTAAAAATAATTCTTTATCTCATACTGAATCTTGGTGCACCTCCCCCCAGTTTATTAAAATGCAGTGGTACTGGAGTTGCTGTTAGTCATGTGTGATGCCACTGATCCTCTGAAGGGTGGCTGGCCTCTCCCTTAGAGATAGGGAGAGGAGTTCAGCCATCCGGAAAGGCCATTGACATGAGTTAGTTGAGGTGGTTTGGGCATCTGACAAGGATGCCTCCTGGGCAAGGTGTTCTGGGCATGTCCCATCAGGAGGAGGCCCCAGGGCAGACCCAAAATACGCTGGAGAGATTATATCTTTCAGCTGGCCTGGGAACGCCTTGGTGTTCCCCCGGACAAGCTGGAGGAGGTGGCTGGGGAGAGGCAGGTCTGGGCTTCTCTGGTTGGGCTGCTGCACCTACGACCCGGCCCTGGATAAGCGGAAGAAAATGGATGGATGGATGGTGTTTTTTTCTCTCTCTTTCCTATATTAAATATTTTGAATTGTATTTTTGTTGTTTAAAGCCAACAGCTGCTGTTTCACTCCCAGTACACTGTATATCTTTAAAATAGCTAGTCTACAGTCAACTTTAAATGCTCTAAAATTTGAACAAATGGGATTTGTAGTTTTAAAGATGCAGTGAATTCCCAACATTTAAACATAGACAGAAAAACCCGGATCCTGGATTTTAGTCACTTTAACAAAGTTTAGCAACAGTGCTATACAACACTGCCAGCTCCACATTTCCTCCCTCTATACAGGGATAATACCTGCCTGCAGCACTACTCTGTGTTAAGATTTACTTTTATTTGTATTGGATGAGGTTTTCACCGCCGCCACATTTCTCACAACTAGCATCTTTGCAGTTTGTGGAGCTGAAATATCTTCACACATGACTCGCTTATGATCATCACCTGAGTGAGCGCGCACACGTCAGCTGTGAAGCATTTTTACAGCTGTATTTCACACATTACTGTGACAGGTGGAAGAAGTAGTTCCTACTAATCATTTAGACAATCCCAACAATGCAGTTACTTTCAACTGTGTTCCTGTTAATGATAAATTTAAAAAACATACCCCAAATTACTAAAATGTTGATATTTTAATAAATTCTAGAACATAAATAATATATATCAATAAATAACAATCAACACACCACAGCCAGCAGCCTGGACACCCCTGATTCAGGTGAACCAGCCCAACGCCACATGCCGAGAGAAACGACAAAAGAACCAAATTCTCAAAAATCCAAACAAAGAAATATTGGCACACATGTGATTCTGCACATGGGTCCATCCTACCAACCAACCTCAGATCTCCACGCATGCTCACATCAATGCACATACATTTGCAGACATACAGATTTTAATGTTCTGTTTTTAGAGTTTAACTAGAGTGTTTAATGTGGGTTCATATTCCAAAACATTTTAAGCTCCTTTATTGTTTAAAGGCTGTATCAAAAGTTCAATCAAGTTACAATATTGTGGTCAAAAGTTTTTCTTTTACATAAAACAACTATGTAGGCTCATGGTTTTAGGACATGTATCTGTCATGAAAGAAATCTATGACCACTTTTAATCAACATTTTAAAAATAAACATGATCACATATTTACTTACAGAGCTTTGTTGGAGGCTTTGACCACTGGCAGCAGCCTCAGAAGAGCCTCCTCTGAAGCAGAGTATTTCTGCAGGTCAAACACATCCAGATCTTTTTCTGATGACAGTAAGATGAAGACCAGAGCTGACCACTGAGCAGGAGACAGTTTATCTGTGGAGAGACGTCCTGATCTCAGGGACTGTTGGATCTCCTCCACTAGAGAACGATCATTCAGTTCATTCAGACAGTGGAACAGATTGATGCTTTTCTCTGCAGACAGATTCTCACTGAACTTCTCCTTGATGTACTGGACTATTTCCTGATTGGTCTGTGAGCTACTTCCTGTCTGTGTCAGCAGACCTCGTAGGAGAGTCTGATTGGTCTGCAGTGAAAGACCCAGGAGGAAGCGGAGGAACAAGTCCAGGTGTCCATTTGGACTCTGCAAGGCCTTGTTCACAGCACTCTGGTGGAGAGATGGTTTAAACCACCAGGAGGTTGTTTGGTTTTCTTCCAGCAGATTGAGTCCAGAGTTGATGAAGGTCAGATGGACATGAAGAGCAGCCAGAAACTCCTGAACACTCAGATGGATGAAGCAGAACACCTTGTCCTGGTACAGTCCTCTCTCCTCTTTAAAGATCTGTGTGAACACTCCTGAGTACACTGGGGCTGCTCTGATATCGATGCCACACTCTGTCAGGTCTGATTCATAGAAGATCAGGTTTCCTTTCTGCAGCTGATCAAAAGCTAGTTTTCCCAGAGACTCAATTATCTTCCTGCTCTCTGGACTCCAGTGTGGATCTGTCTCAGCTCCTCCATCATACTTGACCTTCTTCACTTTGGCCTGGACCACCAGGAAGTGGATGTACATCTCAGTCAGGGTCTTGGGCAGCTGTCCTCCCTCTCTGGTTTCCAGCACATCCTCCAGAACTGTAGCAGTGATCCAGCAGAAGACTGGGATGTGGCACATGATGTGGAGGCTTCGTGATGTCTTGATGTGGGAGATGATCCTGCTGGCCTGCTCCTCATCTCTGAACCTCTTCCTGAAGTACTCCTCCTTCTGTGGGTCAGTGAACCCTCTGACCTCTGTCACTATGCCAACACAGTCAGGAGGGATCTGATTGGCTGCTGCAGGTCGTGTGGTTATCCAGAGGCGAGCAGAGGGAAGCAGTTTCCCCCTGATGAGGTTTATCAGCAGCACATCCACTGAGGTGGACTTTCTAGGGTCAGTTAGGATTGTAGTTTTGTGGAAGTCCAGAGGAAGTCGACACTCATCCAGACCATCAAAGATGAACACAACCTGGAAGTCTTCAAAGCTGCAGATTCCTGCTTCTTTGGTTTCAGTAAAGAAGTGATGAACAAGTTCCACCAAGCTGAACTTTTCCTCTTTCAGCACATTCAGCTCTCTGAAAGTGAATGGAAATATGAACTGGATGTGCTGGCTGGCTTTGTCTTCAGCCCAGTCCAGGGTGTATTTCTGTGTTAATACTGTTTTCCCAATGCCAGCCACTCCCTTTGTCAGCACTGTTCTGATTGGTTCGTCTCTTCCAGGTGAGACTTTAAAGATGTCTTCTTGTCTGATTGTTGTTTCTGGTCTGTCTGGTTTCCTGGATGCTGTTTCAATCTGTCTGACCTCATGTTCATCATTGACCTCTGCAGTCCCTCCCTCTGTGATGTAGAGCTCTGTGTAGATCTGATTCAGAAGGGTTGGGTTTCCTGCTTTAGTGATCCCCTCAAACACACACTGGAACTTCTTCTTCAGAGCAAATTTAAGTTTAGGCTGACACACTGCAGCTTGAAGTTCTAAATGAGAAGAAAAATAAACACTCAATTCCAAAAAGAAGGATTCTTTAAATCATGTTGCTCCATCTCTTCAGACATTAGTAAATGTTTCATTTATCCAGCAGCACAAATCTTTAGATAAATCCTCTTACGTCTCTTCAGACGGTCAGCCAGCTGCTCCTGCTTCATTCTCCTCAGGAAGTCCACTGTGATCTTCACAAATGCCTCTCTGCTGCTGCTCCTCTGAAACTCGAAGCATTGGGGCTTATTTGGACTCAGAACCTTCTGGATCTTCTTCAGCTCGTTCTTCACGAAAGTGATGATGTTGTCCTCCAGCAGCTGGAACAGAATATTTATGAATGATCCAATCAGACTGAAATCATGGAGCCAAACATCAGATCCATGTTGGACACAATGACAATCCACTGGTCTACAAAGAGCAACGTGGAGATGACTGTGAACTGAACATATGTAAAAGTAGTTGTTGTACATGTACAGACCATAAATATGGAGTCCAGCTGTGTTTGATGCTGCTGGGCAGACTGACCACTGGGAACCTCTGAGCTCTGCTGGTCCACTCTGTGGAGGAACTATGAAGGATTAGTTCAACAGGATAAAGATCCAGGAGTTTCTGCTCAAATAACTTCATCTGAATCAAGTTTGCCAAGTTTTAAACTCTCAGATTGTGAACATATCAGTAATTTTCAGTCTGTTTTTATGGACGTCCTTTCAGTGGTGATGTCAGGGAGGATTTTGAAGAAGCTCATTAAACTGAACCATCAGCAGATCACTGCTCCAAAACCAGAACATGATCCGAGGTCTCCCTCCACCACCAGAACACCAGCTTTACTAACGTGGTAGATCAGTGTAGTACAGATCAATAACTGATGAGTCATTTGATCAAAATCACTGAGTGCTTCACATCTGACCCTCTGATGTTTCTGTAGACATTTTGCATATTTAATGAATGTCTGACAGTTTTACATTCATTCTATGAATACAGTGGAAATGTTGTGTTATAGTCTCCATGTTTTTCCAGCATCATAAATTCTTAAGTTCAGAAAATTTGATTCTTTTTTCACAGCTGAAAAACAACAACATTTATTCTCTATTGAAATCTGCATCGTTCACTCCAAAGGTCACAATTTGAAGGTAACATCTGGTTTTGTTCCCTGTGATTAACTCTGAGCATCAGTATGGTGGGATTTATCCACTACATCCACACCACTGTGGTTCAGTGTTGTCCTGATGGAGTAACAGCAGCCAGTATGATCCAGGCTTTAGCTGCTGGGTCTCTGTGTGACCTCTCATACTGTTTAACAATCAGACACAAAGAGAATCAGAGCAGCTCTTTAAAGACAAACATGAACCCACTCAGGTCACACGTTCCCCACAGATATGAGCATCACTGTCCTCAAACAGCAAATGACCAAGTCTAACATTTGGATCTTTTCTCTTTCATTGTTTTCTTTCTAATGAATCTTTGTAACAATCTGAGGATGTTTCAGGTCAGATTTATCCAGGAAACACAAACATGTAAAGGAGTCATCACAGCTCTCTGACCTCATTGGTCCAGGTTCACCACTGAAGTCTGGATTTCCTTCTTTGGACTCGTCACTCTCACAGCATGACCCTCCAGACTCTGCTCTGTCCTCCTCTTCCTCCATCATCATCTTCAGTCAGTCTGAGAGGGAAACCACAAACACTCAGTCACTTCAAACTAACAGAAGTAACTGAGTTACAGTCGCTGACCTCTAAACTGTCATGTGACCTAGAAACCAGGTCAATATGTCTGTAGGTTCAGTCATCCAGGTCATGTGATCTAAGGAGCTTGGAAAGAAAATTGAGACTTCAAGTTTCTGGAAGACGTTTCATCTGAGAAGCTTCTGAGGGAAAAAAATCATGTCACTGACACACTATTGATCCTGTGATGAGCCACATGATCAGTAGTGGGTCAACAATATAACAACAATATAAACACTTATTTCAAGGAGGAAACTAAGAGCCTTTCCACCAAGAGCACAAACATCTGGAGCACAAACATCTGGAGCACAGATATTGTGGTGGCAAATTTCTAAGCCATTCTGATAACCTTCTTCCACCAACAATGTGGAGATCCAAATCCAATTAAAATCAAGACACTCAAAAAGATGCTCTGTAAAAGAGTAGAATTCTTGGAACAGAGTTTAACACACTGAATCATATGAACAGCAGGAAAAATACAAACAGACATTTAGCAAGAGAATTACAAAGCAGAAAAGCAAGCAAAGTGAACCCCGGGGTGTACAGCCTTAAGCACAGACATAGAGCGACACAGAGACGGACAGGAAGGAGGAAAAGAGCTCTGGGGTTGTCCTCTGGTCCCCTAATATAGGGACCAGTATCCCCGCCCACTGCTGCTTGGTAACTTTCCCACACGCCCAGCACAGCTGCAGGGGTCAGATAGCGGCCAAGGTCTTGGCCAAAGGCCAGTCAGGAATCTGCCTACCCCTGCTCTGGCTTATCACAATAAGTCATGACACGGTCAAAGGTCACACATTAATCCTAATTATTAAATGTTATTCAGCAAGTGGCACAATCTTAAAAAATATATAATACATAGGTTACATGCTTTCTCATATATAAAAACACTTCAGTTTGGGTTCAAAGTGTGTGTGTGTGTGTGTGTGTGTGTGTGTGTGTGTGTGTGAGTGTGTGTGAGTGTGAGTGTAAGTGTGAGTGTGTGTTTATTTTGTATTGTATTTTATCGTGATGTGTTCAGGATCTCTGTTACAATGTTACTGTTTTGGTTGTGCTGCATTAAAGACGTTAAATTAAATTATTCAAGAGAACTCTCCACCTACATTAACTGCCCTGTTACTGTACCAACTTAATAAACCTTGGTGAAGCAAAAAAGTCTTGTGCTTAAGACTCCACATGAAAGTTAAAATATATGTTCAGTGCGCATGGATATATAGAGTATATAGTTACATAGTTATACATATCAAACAAAAATCCAGTACAATATCTGGAGCACAGACATCTGGAACACAGACACCTGAAGCAGAAACACATGGAGCACTGACATCTGGAAAACAGACGTCTGGAGCACAGACATCTGGAACACAGACATCTGGAGGACAGACATCTGGAGCACAAACATCTGGAACACAGAAATCTGGAGCACAGACATCTGGAACACAGACGTCTGGAGCACAGACATCTGGAACACAGACATCTGGGTCACAGACACGTGGAGCACAAACATCTGGAGCACAAACACCTGGAGCACAAACATCTGGAGCACAGACGTCTGGAGCACAGACATCTGGAACACAGACATCTTGAGCACAGACATCTGGAGCACAAACATCTGGAACACAGAAATCTTGAGCACAGACATCTGGAACACAGACGTCTGGAGCACAGACACGTGGAGCACAGACATCTGGGGCACAAACACGTGGAGCACAAACATCTGGAGCACAAACACCTGGAGCACAAACATCTGGAGCACAGACACGTGGAGCACAGACATCTGGGGCACAAACACGTGGAGCACAAACATCTGGAGCACAAACACCTGGAGCACAAACATCTGGAGCACAGACATCTGGAGCACAGACATCTGGAGCACAGACATCTGGAGCACAAACATCTGGAGCAGCATGTCAATGCTGTTGGTTGAGATCCTGAAGACTGAAGTCCAGGCAGCTCCAGCAATGATCCACTGATGTGCTTTTATTCCATGTATGAATGTTGTTATTGACAGAGATGAAGTTTGTGTGTCAGTGATGCAGTGACTGTTGTTGTTACCTGTACAGGCTGGTTAGACTCTATGAAACAGATCAGACAGATCTCTGCATGTTAGAAGAGACTATTAAAGGTCATGAATGAGACAAAGGCAGGGAGGCGTCCTTTACAGCTAAACAGCAGAGTGAGAGAACAGCCAGCACCTCTACATTTATCACATTATACAGCACATTCATGATACTGACAGGAAGAATTTAGTGATTCCATCATTGATATTACTTATTGATTCTCAGTAGCTCTGCTTTGACAGTCATCACCATCACTGAGCAGCATATCAAAGACATTTGTGCACATTAACTGCAAGTTGTGGGTCAAATGTCTGTGCATGTTGGAGGCATTTCCACTTTGTTGTGATCAGTGTTGGTCATTACTCAAAAAACTCTTTATTACACAAAACACTTTAATTAAAAGTAATGGAGTACGTTACTTCATTACTCTCATAACATTACTTTCATGTTGCTCTATAAAATGAACAGTGTCATAATGACCATGTAACAACATAGGGCTGAGGTACAGCCCCACACACCAACACAGATCCTGATGAGGTCACGTATTGTTTCTCCGAGTGTTTAAGAACACAAATCAAAGATGAAACAGCACAAAGACACTTCAAAGTGATTCTACTGTAGAAACATGAACAGGTAGAAACCTGCAGCCTGACTGCTCATCATTTTGTTACCTGTTCAAGTTCAGCAGCAGCAGCTCACTTTATCACAGTGCTGGTCTGGGGTCAGACGCCTTAACGCCCACTCACATCCTGGGCCATCTGACCTCAGGAAATCACATGATAGGGTGGGGCCAGGTTTCACATTGAGCTCACCCGAAACTCTGGCTGATTAGGACCCACACCCACTTTCACACCTCGGCTCATGCGATTAGGTAGAGGATCATGAGGGGGTCCTTTGTCCCTCTTTGGGGGGAAACTCCCACTGGGTTTAAATCTGGGACTCTCCACCATTTGACCCTTAGAACTGAAGAAGCTTCTCGGATGAGAGGTGAAACGTCTTCAAGCAGCTCAAAGAAGTCCAGACGCTTTTCTTTCCAAGCTCCTTAGACTACAATGACCTGGATGACTGAGAACCTTCACAGACATATCTGGGGTCAGTGTTTACTCAGCTTTAACATCACTGTGGGTTCTTGGCTAGCTTAGCGTTACCTTAGTGTTAGCTTAGCGTTAGAACTCTGCAGGTGTCTCGTGTGTAAATATTAATCACAGTGACAGTAAAGGAGGTAAAGGGCTGTCATCACGTACGCTGCGTCCTCTGTTGACTCTGAGTGAACTCACAAAGTACAAACTACAAGTACACAAACACGAACGTAGCTCAGAGTGAGGACACACTCGGCCTCGTTGGTCCAGCTGTGAGTCCGTTACCGTGAACTATGGAGCGGCAGATTTGTGCTGAACTAAGCTGCACACACCTGATGTTAGCCAGGAAACATTACACACTGACTTTAATGGAGAGACCGGAAATACAAACACACACAGTTTGTTGTGTG
Source organism: Pelmatolapia mariae (assembly GCF_036321145.2). Classification (NCBI taxonomy): domain Eukaryota; kingdom Metazoa; phylum Chordata; class Actinopteri; order Cichliformes; family Cichlidae; genus Pelmatolapia; species Pelmatolapia mariae. Next base: position 27,628 of record NW_027052277.1, on the reverse strand, counting down.
AAGAAATCAAACATTAGCTGTGTTACGATATTACTTCAGGGAGCAGACATGACACAGTTCTTGCGTCTAGCCATCACTCTTTATTATAAGCTCACACACCCTCTGGTGGTTTCCACATGAACTGCACCTCAAACAACAACTGTTCAGTCATAACATGACACCCCCTCGCCTTTTTTTTATCAACAGGGGCAAACAACAAAGTAACTCACAACACAACCCAAGGCCCAAGACCAGTGGACAAAAAGAAAGGGAGAAAAAGAAGAGAAAAAAATGCTTCTTGGCATACTCACGTTTCTCTCTCCTTTTTTTTTTTAAGCCAAAGCATGTACTCAAAACATAATGTTCATTTTATTCCTCAATAAGTCTTCTGGGCTTGGAAACAATACGTCCACTCCCAGTTTTAGGTGGGGAACTTGGAAACTCTGTGGGAGTGACATTTTTACTTTGCATGTCCATCTCCTGTGTTTTATCACACACATTTTGCTGTGTCACGTTTTGATTGTCCCTTGACCGCCTTAGAAACTTCCTGTTCCTTCTATATGTCTGTCCATCAGGCATCTGAACTAGAGATGGGACCGATCCGATATTAGGTATCGGTATCGGTCTGGTACTGACGTAAATTGCTGGATCGGATATCGGTGAGAAATGAAAAATGTAATCCGATCCATTAAATATCAAAAAAGCACCTCACAAAACTTGAGACACGGCGTAACTCGGCTCATAACCGTAGCACGTCGGAGCAGTATGCTCACGTGATAGAGTGGCTGTGTGTATTTGTAGCCTCACTAGCAACCCAGCATTTCAACTCCGAGGAAGTTATCCCAGAGAGAAGTAAAGCAAGTGTGTAAGTTCATCTCTGAATGTTTGTAAAGCATACCTACGTTAAGCTTAACAACCGATATATGGAGCGACTGCCTCTCTCTCTCTCTCTCCCTCTCCTGCCGCTACTTCATGAAACTGCTTAATGATCAGCTGATCGGCTTTTCTGTCGCGAGTCTGTCTCTCTTCTTTGTTTTTGGCCCACTTTGCACCAGAAAGAGGAAACCAGCGGGCTGAACAACAGCAGCAGTTTAACCTTGATAAGCTGTCGTTAGAATTTATTTAATATTACTTTCTACACCAGGATCCTTTTCTACGTAGCTGACGGCTGGTAACTGTGCAGGGGCGGATCTAGCAAAGTTTAGCCAGGGGGGCCGATAGGGCATGAACAGGGAGAAGGGGGGGCACAAAGACATACTTTTCTTTCTTATTCTCATTTAAAATGTCTAGCTTTTAATAAATAATTATCTGAATCTTACACCCAAAGTTTTAATCTGATGTAAAATGTATAGAAGTCCATTTACTGTATATAGTAACTGTTAAGTCTAATATACCCTAGTAGCTATAGTACTTTTTTCCTTTGGGAAGATACCATCTGTGCAGTCTGCAATTCTGTAGAAGAAAGATGTTGAATCTATTTAATTATTCTTGAAAAATAATTTATTTCTGTGCATTTTTTTTCACACTACATCAAATTAAAGTTGATTACGTTGATTAAGCATCATGAGGTGGAGGGTGGGGGGTGGTTCCCTTTTTTTTTGCTGGGAGTTTGCAACCCTATTAGTTAGGTTGCTTAATATTTCTGCTAAGTACTCTTTAAAAATACCAGAATAGGAAGGATGGAGTAGGTTTAAGTTTATTAGATTGATCAGTATTGCTGAACTATGAAATATTTTGGGTGCAGTGTATTTTTACATACAGGTATAACAGAATAGCTTTAGTGTTGTTGTTTATTTAAACTTGAGTATGAACTTATACAAAATGCAGCAAGATATTTAAAAAACAGTTTTATTGATTAAAAAACACACTATATCGGATTAATATCGGTATCGGCAGATATCCAAATTTATGATATCGGTATCGGACATAAAAAAAGTGGTATCGTGCCATCTCTAATCTGAACGACATAAGATAAACCTGTCACCTGTGCTTTATTCCATACACCCGTTGCCACATTCTGACAGTGTCACCAACCTGCAGTTGCTGAAGTGCTTTGGTTCCTTGGTTAAAGTATTCTCCCTGTTTCTGTTGTCTTTTTCTAACAACTTCTGCACTGTCTTAGTGACCATTTGGGGTTGCAATCTTTGTGATGTTGTTGGAAGTCTTGTCCTTATTCGTCGACCCATTAGCAGCTGGGCTGGTGACGCTCCAATGTCCTCCAACGGTGTACTCCTCAGATTCATTAATGACAGATACGGATCATCCCCCTCGGCTTTTGCCTTTTTTAACAAGAGTTTCACTGTTTTGTACTCCTCTCTCTGCCATTCCGTTTGACTGTGCATGGTGGGGGCTCGTAGTGTTGTGACAAAATTCCCACTCTTTTGCAAAGTCTTGGAATTCAAGGGAGCTGAACTGTGGTCCGTTGTCTGAAATCACCGTTTCAGGAATTCATGTCTGGCAAATTGTGGACTTAAGATGAGTGATAACTGTTGCACTTCTGGTGTCTGACTTCAGCCACTCAACCTCAATGAACTTTGAATAGTAATCCACTAAGAGGGGACATTCCTGCTGGTCAAAGGTGAATAGGTCCACACCTATCTTCTGCCAGGGTCTTTCTGGAACACTATGTGGATGTAGTGGCTCTTCCTTCTGTCATTTCTGGTGAGTGCTGCACACATCACAGCAGTTCCCTATCTCTGTGATACTCTGTGACAGGACAAAGAGTACTTCTCTCGCTCTGCGTCTGCAGCTTTCAATACCCAAGTGACCCTCGTTAATGTGCTTTAGCATTTTCTGCTCTCAGTGCTACAGGAACAATAAGCTGCTCTCCTTTGAACAGAACTCCATCCACCACTGAAAGCTGTTCCTGTAATTCCAATACGCTTGGATTTCTGTTGCAACCTGGTTTCTCGCTTCTGGCCATCCATCCAGAACTGTCTCTGTAAGTTTAGTCAGTGTCACATCATTCCTAGTTTCCTTTCTGAATTCTCTAGGTTTTGCACTTGTCACAGGCAAGTTGGAAATTATCATGTGCACCTGGTCTTCTATGTCATTATCAGATGAGCTGGTCACTGGCAAATATGCTCTGATAATGTGTCCGCGATGTACATTTGACTTCCTGGCTTGTATTGTACTTGTACTTGATATTTCTGCAGTCTCATTAGGGGTCTCTGTATTCTTGCTGGAGCACTGCTCAATGGCTTTTCATTATCACTTCTAGTGGTTTGTGATCTGACTCCACGTTCACTTGTCTTCCATAGACATACTGATGGAAACGCTCTGCACCAAACACAATTGCCAACATCTCCTTTTCTATTTGTGAATAACGCTGTTCAGTCTCTGTTAATGAGCGTGATGCATAAGCAACTGGCTTGCCCTCCTGTAGTAAGACAGCACCGAGTCCACTTTTAGGAAGCATCGACAGATAGTGTTACTGGAAGCTGTACATCATAGTATCTGAGCACCGGAGCTTTAGTAATAATTGTTTTCAATTTGTTGAACGCGTGCTGATGCTCACCTTCCCAATGCCATGCAACATCATCTCTGGTAAGGCCACATAATGGCTCTGTGTGTTGCGACATGTTTGGATTGAACTTTGCTAGGTATGTCACCATACCCAGAAATCTCTCCACATCTTTCTTGCACTCTGGTGTAGGCATTTTCTTTACTGCCTCTATCTTGCTCTGATCTGGTTTCAAACCATCTGCCGAGAAGATGTGGCCAAGGTATTTAATTTCCTCCAGGCCTACCTTGCATTTGTCCTTGTTCATCTTGAATTTTTTTGCTCTTGCTCTCTCAAGCACTTGCCTCAGTCTGTCGTCATGCCTGTACTTTAGTCTCTCCCCAGATCAAAAGGTCGTCTATGTACGTCTCAACGCCATTAATCCCTTAAACAGCTGCCTCACCGTCCTGTGGAATACTTCTGGAGCTGAATTGATCCAAAAGGCAGGCGAAGGAAATCTGTAACGACCAAAAGGTGTGTTGAACTGTACAGAGACGAGAGCTGGCTTCATCAATTTTAGTTGCCAAAATCCTGAGCTTGCATCCATCACAGTGAAGTATTTGGCCTTTGCCAGTCGGCTCGTTATCTCTTCAACTGTTGGCAACTGGTAGTGCTCTCTCATGACTGCTGTACTGAGATCATGTGGATCTAGGCAGACTCTCAGTCGTCCAGTAACCTTTTCCACAATGACAATTGGATTCACCCACTGGGTAGGCTCTTCAATTTTTGTAATCACCTCCATTTTTTCCATTTTGTCCAGTTCTACTTTGAGTTTTTCACTCAAAGTTACAGGGATTTTTCTCGGTGGATGAACTTTTGGTGCCACGCTATCATTAATTTGAATGGTGTGTTCTCCCTTAAGGCAACCTATGCCCTCAAACACATCAGCAAATTCTTTGAAGATGTCCATTTCATCACTTTTATTCAGTGCCATCACTCTCTTGACGAGTCCCATTTCTTCACATGTTTGAATTCCCAGAATTGGCTTGGTTTCTGATTTTACGACAATGAACTCCAATCAAAACTTTTCTTTTTGTATTTCACTGTCCATGTGCACTTTCTTTAACTGCTATTTTGTGTCCAGTGTATGTTGACAACCTGACATTTGTGGGTCTAAGCATTTGCTTATTTCCTATTCTTCGTAGTAGACTGTATGGAACCACATTGGCTTGTGCACCAGTATTGTTGTGGAAGTTTTTCCACTTAAATAAGGCCTGCAGATGAGCGGTGAGCGGTAGCTAACATTCTTTAATTCAAACACACAAAGACAACAGACAACCAAGCTTGTGGAGAGCCTGCATAACCACGGGGCAGGGTCAGCAGAGTTTCCCTGAGCCTTAGCATGGCTCTCAGTTAAATACCTTCTCCAGGAACAAAAGGCAGTACACAGCTGTTTCACACCTTAAGGTTCACACTCCCTTGCTACCTCCCAGAGTCCTTGAAGAGACAAAAGACTGGTCCCTCTGGAGTTCCTGTTTCTCCCAACATCCTTACTACACCCCCTACCATTTTGTCTTAAGTATGAGTGTCAGACATGTTAAAATCACCAAGGCATTACAATAACGTGATTAATACATAGGTGAAAGAAATTCCTATACAGTATGAAGTTTGAATTTCACAGGTTTGTGGCCAATTTTATTTCTACAGTCCATTCATCTGTTCGTGTTTTTGCATTAACAGCTCCAATGAACAGACTTGCCTGCTGTTCCGTGGCTTCATCGGCGACAGTGTGCACTTTTCTCGATCTACACATTGTGGCAAAATGATTCATTTTCCGCAGTCCTTGCACTGTTTGCCATAAGCAGGGCATTGGCGTGAAGCATGCTTAGTTCCACATCGTTTGCAATTAAACATGCTTGCTTGGTCTTTGTCGTTCAGTTTCATCTTACTTTGTCTGTCTTTTTTGCATGTCTACGTCTTTACTTACATGTGCAGAGACTTGAGCATTGTGATCCTCCTCATGCATTTGCTTGATTTGAGCTTTTGTGGTCTCAGCTGCAATGCAAAGCTGAACTACTTTTACGAGTGTAATGTCATCTTCTCTTAACAGCCTTTCTCTCATTGCATCCCATGTAATTCCACACACTACGCAATCTCTGATGAGGGATTCTTGCAGTTGTCCAAATTCACATGACTTGGCCCTTAGCTTTAGCTCCGTGATGTACTGGCTAATTGGCATATCCCCTTGCACACACGTGAAAAACTTGTACCTTTCATAGGTTATGTTCTTCTTTGGGTTACAGTATTCCTCAAATTTCTCCATTATTTTTGTCAGCTTATGCTCATCACCATTTCTGCAAACGTGAAGGTATTGTACACTTCAACTGCTTCCTCTCCAGCAACGTGAAGAAAATAGTGAAGACTGTACCTTGGGTGGCTTGCTAGCACCTCCTGTAGCCGCGAGATACAGCTCGAACCGTTGCCGAAACCGTCTCCAATTTTCCGAGAGGTTCCCTTGCTGCAAATCAAGTCCAGCCAGCGGCTTAAGCCCTTCCATGTGTGCGACACTCTTGTATAGCCTTATTAGTTCACTTCTGACACCATGTTACGATATTACTTCAGGGAGCAGACATGACACCGTTCTTGCGTCTAGCCATCACTCTTTATTATAAGCTCACACACCCTCTGGTGGCTTCCACATTGATAGGTTTGTAGCTTGAACCTATTCGCTGGAACGTTGAAGACAATTCAATTACACAGCAAGCAAGACACGAGTAGGCAAGTTCTTTATATTTCACGTGCACGGGAGAGAACTGGACAGGCGCCGTTCCTTCGCTTGACCCCAGTTGCTCTCGTCCGCTCTCCCATAACACTGCTCTTTTATTCTGGTTACATGAATATGCATAGGTTCATTAACATATGACGTCTACATACACACAAATAGTACCTTGCCTGTGCGTTGTGTAAGTGTGTGTATGTGTGTGTGTGTGTGTGTGTGTGAACCCATAAATGACTTTCCTAAACCTGCTGGTCTGGAAGTCCAGCAGTTCATCTAAACAAAATGCACTTAGCTAAAACACGTTTATCCTACCATAAAACAATAAAACGAGGTACGACCTCTCCCATATTCCTGGAATGTGGGGTGAACACCAGAATGCTCTGGAATGCACACAAAGTTTGCAGACTATTAAGGATCAAACCTCTACCAATCTACAACTAATAATAAAACTCTAAGCGTATATAAGTAGATATTTCTAAGCATAAATGACAATCACAATACAAAAACCTAACACACATGAACTGCACCTTAAACAACAACTGTTCAGTCATAACATGGCAAGCTGGACAAACAGTAAAGTTCCTAAAGACAAACTGTTAAAGGAGGAAACAAAGCAAACTTACAGTTTCTTCACACACCAACAACAAGCTCCACTCCACGAAGTTCAGGAAGTGAAAGTAAACTTTGAGCAGGAAGGAAACACCCAAAGTGGTGTTCGAGGACAATCAGGAGCATTTGAAAACTGTTCAACCTCGGAAACTCCTAACCTCTGGCAGGATGTGATTTATTTCTGTTGGATTTCTGTTTGAAACACAAACATGTGCCATCGCTTTGTTGTTCTTCTTCCTGCAGAGTTTTTATATTTCAACACTGAACTGATGTTTCGTCCATGCTCATTTCAACCTGTTGAAGTCATGAATGCAGACTGAGAGTGGATCACATAATGTCTAAGGTGTGTCATGTGACATGTTCAGTATTGTCACACATGTCTAGATTGTCGCTGATATCATAACTGCTCAAACACTGATGATTATATTTGAAGAATTATGGGAGCTCTCTGTCTGTGCTGATTTGTCGCCCTCTGGAGGTCAAAAGACAAACTGCATGATGTCACTGTAACCACCACAGTGACAGGAAGTGTTTTTATGACTGAAACACTGAAATGATGCTAACGGCTGTCGTTAGACTCACTGACAGCAGTGCTGATGTGTTCATGTCAAACACTGGCTCAGGTCAGACACCTTCATCCTTCTCCAGCGTGAGGCCGCCAATGTTCCCTCTAAGCTGCGCACGTGCGCAATTGCGCACTGCTGGCACGGTCTCTGCGCACAGAAAATCTGCGTTGCGCACAAAAAAAAAAATCTAACCTGAATTGAAATTAAAATTAAAACTTTAACAATTCTGTTTTGCAGTGTTAGTCAGTAAGTGACTGGCTGCTCCTGTATGGGATTAGAACGATGCCACCTTATCCCATAGTCCAGCACTGATGCGATTCACATTCGCAGCTAATCAACGTCGTTGACAGGCTATGACAGCGTCCTTATGTGCCAACACTGATGTTTTAGCTAGCAAAGCGGCGTGGCTGATGTGGAGTGAAGCCACGTTAATGACAACGTGTACAACCATTGGAGATGTGAGCAGGACAGACGGAACAATTGACCGTACAAGTGTGGACTTTATACCAGTTTTTTAAATTGTGTTGATAGGCCACGTAAAACCAGAGTTATGATAAAAATATATGCAATGTTTGGTTTTCTTCCTGAATACTATCGTTGTTTATATTTACTGCGGGACAAACGGTAAAAACGGTGTTTTATAAGGAAAACGCTCGAAAGCACTCTCCGCCTGTAAGCAAAAACAAAACTAAATAAAAAAAACCCCACCCTTTCCTATTGGTCAAAAAAAAGTACCATGTCGACCAATCAAAAAATGATATGGCAAGGTGGCATCTAGTTGTTAAGAAACGGGGGGAAGTTTTAGAGTGACGGCGGTGTTTTGAGATGTGAGAGATTTGCGACGTTTAGCGCAAATCTTGTGTAGTTAGTGTGTAGTGTAGTCAATAGTTTTGTTGTGTGTGTCAGAACAATGAGGCGACTGCTGAATGTTACAGGTGTTACAGGAGTGATACATCTCCTGTTGTCAGGCCTGCAGGTATCAGGCTGTTATTTATCTCATAGTGGACAGAAATTATTTTTTGGAGTGGCACAAATAATTTGTGTGGCATCAAATTTGATGCAGAACAGCTGATTGTTCTGTAAATAGTTTGAAATGTTTATTTAAAAATGCATTGGCTGCATTAAAAAAATAAATAGCTGCAAAAAACTTTGTTGTTTGCCAAACTGAGTTACTGTTTTTGAAGAAGTAACTATATAATTAATTGCCCAACATTGGTCATTATATACTGTATTTGGCAGACAGAGAGTTACACGACGCTCTCCCAGACCACAGACTGATAATACAAGTCAGAGCTTTATATAAAAAAAGAAAAAAAAGAAAGAAAGTTGTGTTTTAAAAATTGGAGTTCAAGTTATTTTTACTTCCAATAGTGTTAACATACTACACAGGTCATGAACAAGATTTTTTTAATTTTCATTGTAAGTGGGCTAAAGCACTTAATTAAAAGTAGTCTAACTTGGATGGATTCGATGCTGGCATGACCACAGTGCACACGTCTGATGTCGCTCACAGTGGTCCAAGGGATCGCTCAGGGAGTTTGTGTGTTCGCTCAGACACATGAAAAATTAGAGGGAACATTGGAGGCCGCCCTCAGACCCACAGGAGCTCTGACCTTTGACCTCCTGACCCTAACCATTTCTTGTTGCTTCTTTAAATGCAAATCCATCCACATTGTAGCAGAGCAAAAGAAGCTGGAAGTTGGTCTATAAATGATGTTGTCTAAGGAGCTTGGAAAGAAAAGCGTCTGGACTTCTTTAAGTTGCTTGAAGACGTTTCACCTCTCATAAGCTTCTTCAGTTCTAGGGTCAAATGGTGGAGAGTCCCAGATTTTAAGCCCTATGGGAGTCTGCCCGAAGAGAGACATGGACGACATGTATTGAGCATCCAGCTGGCACCAGGAGAGCTGCATGAGATGAAGATGGTAGTTGTTTTGGTTAGTGGACAAACTGCTTCCAATTTTCCAATTTTAATGTCCGTCACTGGTCACCAGGTCTCTCAATTTCCGTTGTTCTTCTCCAAGGTCTTATCCATATTGCGTTCAATAACACAGTCTTACTCACAGCCCTGCCCATTGTCTATCATGTCAGCCAGCGTTGTGGGATTTTGAACAGCTGTAGCCTCTCCTTGTTGTTCGATAAGCCAGCTCCAATCAGCCAGAACTCTGTTACCGTAGTTAACAGATGGTAGATGTCGTTCAGTGTCCTCCATCGAGAGTCTCGCCAGACACACAACGCAACCGACCATCGAGTATCCGGCAGCAAACGTCTCTGCAGGACAACCAGGCTCTTCCAAAGTCAGTTGTCAATTTCATTAAGGGACCAGTTGATCAAATCCATAATTTTTCTTTAGGTTTTAGAGAACAAGTCTAAGAGACTCTTAGGGTTTGAGAATAAGCAAGACTATACAAAAACCATGAGAAGCCAAGCAGGAAAGATAAGGAAGAGGGAGAAAGTGCGACCGCCTCCATGAAGAGCCAAGAGAGAAAGAAGGACACAGTGTGATTGTGTTTCCTGATCTTGTGAACTGGATGAGATGTATTTCTGTTTTCTCGTGTTTCATTCCCAGAGACAGTCAGAGAGGCTGACGGGTTTGCACGTGTGCAGAGGACGGAGGGAGGATACAGTCATGAAACAGTTTAGGAGTTTCTTGTGATTGGCTGAGCTTTCAAAGAACCCCTGTCTTTATTATATATGTCATGGAAACAGTTATCAGCAGTGACATCAGGTTTACAAAAAACATTTATTTTAATAAAAAACACATTTTAAAACCAGATTTTCTTAAACTAGCTTGTGTTTGTTGCATAAATCAGCAGTATATGAATAATTGAATATTTGTGATCAATGATGTGAGAAACATGTATTTTTATTGTCTTGTTTTTATAATCTAGAGGTTTTTTAAACAATCTTCTCCTATTAGTATAATTATTCTACATGTAGTATTTTAATGGGGTCCATAGATAAACAGCAGAAAACCATCAGTCTAAACACAATCTAGCCATGGAGTGAAATAACACAGTTAACTTTGTTAATGATCACACAATAATAAATCTGTTATAATATTACAGTCAGTGATTCAGCCACAGTAAACCAGGATATACGACGACATCATCATCACCTTAATCACAGCAAATCTTCTTTCTTCATGTAGCCAAGTACAGGAAAGGGTAGGGAAGTTAAAGTAAGATGAGAGAATGGGCCAATAGCTAGATTCGTAGGAGGGATAAAGTGAGTTGCGTGCAGAAGAATGACTGGAGCCACAAGTAAAGTTGCTTTGAATTGTATTGAATTATATAGCAACAATTAAACAGAACTTCATCAACAGGAATGAAACATAAAATAAAATACAATGACAGCAACAATAATAATAACCAGAATCCTATCTGAGCTCAGATATGTCAGTCTTGCCGGCTTGATAGTCAGTGTTCAGTCAAGTCAAGTCCAAAAGGTCAAAAGTCTGTGATTGGTGCGATTTTGTCCTATCGCACTCTTGCAATTGTTTGTGAGGGAAGAGCAAACCTGTCCTTCTCGGCCAACTCGGAATGGCTGTGGTTTGGTTCAAAGGGAAAGGCTCGCCATCTTCATCCTCAGGAAGAAATCCAGGTCTCACAATGCCACAAACAAACCTAGCCAGCATGCGTCAAATTTTCAAACTCTCAAGGAGGATCTTGTCTGCTTCATCCGCCACCCGTGCAGATCGCGACGGTTCTAAAGTCCAAAATGTTCAACAAATTAGGTCCGTTTCTCCAAGGTCCATGCAGAGCTCCGGTATCGATATTTGCTCAATTTATCAAGTTTAGGGTTATTTTCCAGCAACAAGCTTGGCGGTGAAAAATGCTTTCGTGCACCTCCGTCCTCTCTCTGTGTCTGAGCAAATGTGACGGTACAGAGCAGGGAAGGCGGGGCTTGTTCCCTCCTAACCAGTAGGGGTGTTGAATGTACTCTTTGGGGTTTTATTCTTATATTTATATTATTTATCTTTTATTATGGGATTTTTACTTTAGCTCAACTGACACAGTATTGATAAATCTCAATTAACAATAACAATGTTGTAGTGCATTACTGAGTTGTGTAAACTTACTGGGTTACACTCACATTTGCTATTTTTCTAAACTTCAGTGATCTCCCCTATGAAACAAAGATGTACAGGCCTGGATGTGCCCATCCTCCTTCTCTATTTCCAAGATCAGCATTAGAAACCTGCATTTTATCAGAGTAGATTCATAAGTTAAGTATAATTCAAGTAATCTGATTAAGTGATTATTATTTATTTCATCTTTTGCTTTCCTTCTGCTAAATTGCTTCAATAAACAAATCTGCATTTGAAAAGGCTAAATTGTGGACACTGAACTTTTAACCTTTCGTGAAACGGTAAATGTAAATGCCTGTAAATCATTAAAATAGCACGCAAGGTTATTCAAGGTTAATCTGGCCTTAAAAGTCAACAGATCCTTGGTGCGTATTTTCCAGGGCAGAAATTTGTTTACCAAGTGCACAGATTATAGAACAGAGCTGCTGATTACAGATGTAACTGGGGATGAGCTGTAACCTGCCACCCAGGCAAGAACGCCTCACAGGAAGCTTGATCAATGGCATCAACAACCATCTGACATTCTATTGATAAAACAGGATGTCAATGTCATCAATCATATGACAACCAAATAAATCATTTTATTGCAGTACGTAACATTTATGTTAGAAATGTAAGCATAATGGTGTATATAACACACAGAATACAGTTAAACTGTAGGAAAGTCTTAAAGACATCTGGATGACATCAAACTTCTGCTTTTTTAGCTCAAAAACACATCTTATAAGGACTGAAAGTTTGGCTCCTTATACAGTAAAGTTACAGGAGGATACAAATAAACATCAGTTTGTTGAAATAATCATGTCTGATAACACGTGAGAACAATAAATGCTGTAACCCACAAACAAAATTTAGTCTTCACTAAACTAAAACGTCACTACTACCACGTCTAGTTGGTTTTAATGGAGGTGGAGTCTCCCGCTCTCCCTGCCTAGTGAGTGCTCAAAACTGCAATGATATGAAATCATAAGTGAAGGATTGTGATGCTATTGTGTTATGGAGTGTCTGCTGAGTCCAACCTCTAAGAATTACGAGTCTGGACTTTAATGATAGAACAAAATTCAGACATCAAATTTTCTCACATTACAGAATCAGATGAACAGACATGAAGGAATATTTGTGTTTTTATGCACAGAGTCAGAATCAGAGTCAATCAGAGTTCAAAAAAGCATAAAACACAAAAATGAAACTGAAAACTTCACAGTTACTGAAATGTATAAGAAAATTTATTTATACTCTAGAGGTGTTCCTCATGATGTTTGGTGATGGAATCAGTCTCATCGATGTTTCCATCACCAAACTAGAGAAACTAGTAGCTGCATGCAGCAGAGTTTAGCACAGCTGATCTCTGTGACGCATCAACAGGAACAACATGTTGTTAAACAGGACTGTATGAAGACTAATAGTCTGACTCACACCTGAACAATGAGGCTGTGCAGCATCGTCCTGTCACACCTGCCCTGCAGCTAAACCACTCGTATCAGTTTGAGCCCAAACAGTAACATGGTCACATGATCGACGAGGCCAACGCGCCCAGACGAACGTCTTCCTCGTGGAAATAACTTGTTCCTGTTATCAGATATGTGAGCAGCAGCTCAAACTACCACATGAATAAATGTTCTTCAAAACTGTTTGATTCCAGCCAATTAATAATCTATAATCATGAGGATTTCAAACACAAGAGCTGAATGTGTGGTTACATTGTAACCTTGGTTCTCTGAGTGAGAGACTATCTCCCCTCTGTTACATATGGAACAGAGGGGAGATAGAGAGAGTGTCGATGTGATAGAGAATATCAGGTCCAAAGATGACAGAAACAAACAAACTGTTAAAGGAGGAAACAAAGCAAACTCACAGTTTCTTCACACAGAGACACCAACAACAAGCTCCACTGTCCCACTCTGATCCTGTCTCCTCCTCTTTTATTCTTGCTCTGAGCTCTTTTTGGGTAGGTATTTCTGTCTCCACCCATAGGAATGCATTGATACACTGTTGATTAACATACGACATGAGAGCAGATGTGTTACAGAAAGCAGCACAATAACCTAAACAGCAGAGGTGTGGACTCGAGTCACATGACTTGGACTCGAGTCAGACTCAAGTCATGAATTTTATGACTTTAGACTTGACTTGAAAAAAATGTCCTAAGACTTGTGACTAGACTTGGACTTTTACACCAGTGACCTGGGACTTGAATTGGACTTGAACCGTTTTACTTGAAAAGACTTGATATTTCATCCCACACTCCGTGTGTATGTGTGCATGAGCTGTAGCACAGCCAATCAATTTAACCAGATTTTTTTTAAAGACAGAGATGGAACAACTTCCAACTTTCTCCGACAGTTAAAGTTGCTAAAAGAACCGTACGTGGTGCTTCTCTTTTGCTACGATAAGATAGCTGACTTCATCTAATCAAATGTTGTCCAGGCTACGTTGATGATACTGTTTGGTTTTACTGTGTATAATATTTTTGTCATGCTATTTTCAAGCCAGTCCTACAAGCCCATCCAAGAATAACATGCAGCTTATCTCAGAATTGTCGATGAAAATTATTCTTGGAGCTAAGTTTAACTGAGATGCATTTTATAGAGGTGCAATTTCACAATTTGTGTATATTTTCAAAGTTCACTATTTCATCATGTGTTGAGAAAAACAGAGATTTAAAAATCACAAGGTCTAATATTGACATTTAGCATATAACTGCAACATTTTTTATTTATTTATTTTTTTTAAGACTCCAAAGGACTTGAAGTTTCAGTGATAGGTTCGTAGCTTGAACCTATTCGCTGGAACGTTGAAGACAATTTAATTACACAGCAAGCAAGACACGAGTAGGCAAAGTTTTAATGTTTCACTTGCACGGGAGAGAACCGGACAAACGCCGTTCCTTCGCTTGACCCCAGTTGCTCTCGTCCGCTCTCCCGTAACACTGCTCTTTTATTATGGTTACATGAATATGCATAGGTTCATTAACATATGACATCTTACATAGGTATGCATGTGAACAAAGAATACTGTGTGTGTGTGTGTGTGTGTGTGTGTTCCCATAAATGACTTCCTAAACCTGCTGGCCTGGAAGTCCAGCAGTTCATCTAAACAAAATGCACTTAGCCTATGTCGGGTCAGATAGAAATGCCCTTGTCATTATATAATTTGCAACTTCCAAAAGAGCATGCAGACCATTGTAATTTTTAACACTTAGACTGTAAGTGACATGAGCAAACATATTGGCAGTCTGGGAAAACCCCTTTTCTAATGAAAATGATTTTAATCTTTTATACATGATTGCATTTGTGCTTATTAAAAGAGCTGTGGCTCCTGGTCAAGGAGGGTCAGAAACTCTTGGCAGGCGCTATGATCAGCCAATACATGGTGAGAATGACGGAGCTCTGAAGGGAATCGCAACACCTGCTTACATGTCATATTTTTCAGTTATTTTATTATTCTTTATTACTTATATTCCATAGAGTTAAGTGTTAAGTTTTAAGGATTAAGCTGTTTTGTTTATATTTGAGTAGCATCTTTTGAGTGTGACATTCAGTCTAGAAATTACACATATAGTTTCAGCTGTGTACGTGCCGAGCCTCATGTCTCGAGATGACTGAAGGTGTGAGGTGAACCAGGGTGCAAGAGAGGTCACACACACACACACTTGCACAGTAGAAGAATCATTTAAGTAAGTTACAAGTTGAGATGTGTTTTTTGCTGTAACTGCAAAGTGTGCCGAGACTGTCAGTTTGTTCCAGGAAGACGCCAGATGCTATCGAGATAAGAGCGAGCTTGTGGGGCGACCCCTGGATGGAGACGGGGCACGATGTTCTTTTAAAACTGTGTCAAAGTTAACTGAACAGTTGTGGTTTTGTATTGACGTATGCTGTATTGAGTATGCCTGACAACCGAAGAGGGGGGCTGTACCATTTCACCCCTATAAAGTCTTTGTTCTGACTATTGTAAGACAGTTCAATACTGAATCTGCACAGTATTTGGACTCCATGCATGTAACCAATAAATCTTCGCTTTGATCATACCTCGTGGACCAGAGTTGTTTTGGTTGAGAGCCCTCCATACCCTTTCTCCAATTTTGAATCTTAACACCTAGAACACGTTTATCCAACCATAAAACAATAAAACAAAATACAACCTCTCCCATGTTCCTGGAATGTGGGGGTGAAAACCACAATGCTCTGGAATGCACACAAAGTTTGCAGACTATTAAGGATCAAAAACCTCTACCAATCTACAACTAATAATAAAACTCTAAGCATATATAAGTAGATATTTCTAAGCATAAATGACAATCACAATACAAAAACCTAACATTCAGACTTGTGACTTTACTTGGACTTTTACACCAGTGACTTGAGACTTGACTCTGACTTGCCTGCCATTACTTGAGACTTGACTTGTGACTTGAGGATAAAGACTTGAGACTTACTTGAGACTTGCAAAACAATGACTTGGGCCCCACCTCTGCTAAACAGCTAAATAATGTAAAGTAAACAGAATATTTTGTCACGGTATGGCATGGCGAACCGTGGGGTGTAGGGAATGAGGAGGACCCAGGCGCGGTGCTCTGTGTATAAACAGTGCGTTTATTTACAGTGATGGAAATAACAACAATAAATCCCCGTGTGTCCCCGACTTCCACTCCGTGTCTTCTCCCAGTGTTTGTGCTCCGTGTGTCCGCTCCCTCGTGCCCGTGTATAGTGCCTGCTGCCCTCTCGTCCAGTAATCCTCCTGGGAAAATAGAGGCAGTAGTTAGCACCCTCAATACACCGGGTAAGCTCACACTCCACAAACAGATCCACTGGAGAACTGACGGGAAGTCTCACGCAATAATCCCGCGTCGGTGGGAGCTCCAAGACTCTTAAGTAGCTCCCCCGACGAGGCCTGATCAGCAGCAGGTGTGTGGCTTTGGGTGTGGCCAGTCCGCCAGCAGGGCCACACCCACCTGGCCTGAAGGCGCCCACAGAGACACATACAGGCACATATGCACAAACATAGAGAAAGGGGAGCAACACCAAAAATACATAACAATATAACAGGTCCATGACTGCCCAGGGGTCCTGGGTCACCCAGTCCCAGGACCCTGACATATTTATTAATATGTTTAATTTATCTTTAAAAACTTTTCTGCTCCTCAAATCTTTTGTTCAAGTTCAGTCTGAGAAGCTTGGAAAGAAAAGTGTCTTCTTTAAGTTTCTCAAAGAAGTCCATGATCTGTAGGCTCATTAAAATTTATTTTGTTGTTTTTTGAGCAGAAACACCAGAGTGTAGAGCAGGAAAACTATCCCAGCAGGACGTCTCTGTTGGGAAATATCCCAGTTATTCCCCTGAGCCTGGTTAGTGAGCTGAATCAGAGCTGTTCATCAATAGTACAGGTACTAACATACATGATCAGCAGCACATGGAGAACACTCTTTAACATCTGCAGCAAATCCTGGTGTTTTATGTTGATGGTCATGTGACCAACATCTCGCGTTGAGTCTTTGAAGATGATGAGCCAAACACAGACAGTTGATCCAGAAGAACTGTTTATTCAGGGCTTTAATATGAACTGATGCTTCACATCCTGTTTAGAGACGATCGACCAACAGGCTCAGTCCTCACCTCATCACACGGACCAGTCACACTGGGATCAACAGAGGAGACTGTTCACCATCATAGTTGAGCAACAATAATCAGACCTTTTCTCTGCCCGTCTTGGTGAGGATCACATGTTCTGGGACACTGACACACAAAATATCTTCTGCTTTAACTCGTCTCTCTTTTTTAGTTTGGTTGTCATGTTTTTTACTCTTTATTCCTGTCAGTGTCAAATATGAGAGCAAACTGTTTTGTGCAGGAGCCAAACCAACACCAAGAGAACCTATAACATCACCAGAATTTATTATCCAGACTAAACAGTTACAACAGTAGGGGTAGGCGATATAAACGATATACGATAGAAACTATATAAATTTGGCTAACGATAGAGATTTTGACTCTACCGCTCTACCACAATAGCGCATGTTGATGATGTCATCAGACTGCGCCTGTTTTGGTCGAAAGCATCGCAGCGGCTACAACCATTATCATCTGCAATTATGCCGAGCGACAGTCACAGCAAAGAGATGAAGCACTTTTGAAATATGGAGAATGCCAAAAACTGCGCTTCCTCCACTTCTGTAATGTTGATTCTTTAATGTTGAATTCTCTCGCAGCTGCTCAGTTTGGTACATTTACAACATCCTGCTATGAGACTGAATTTATCTCTAACCACCAGAATCAATCACGTTAACTTTTATCATGTGGAAAAAAGTTGGTGTTCATCCACCAGCCTCACTGAGCTAATGTTATGCTAACATAGCTGTGTCACTAGCAATCGCGTAGCACAACATTATATACCAGGTAGTCAAATTTCAGTAACCCTGCAAACGCCACTGCTGTTTAGTTTTCTGTCTTCATTTATGTTGGAAGTGGTAGCAGAGCTGTACATTTGAATTAGTTTCAGAAATGTCTCAGTCAGAACATGGTATGTCATGTTTAGGTGGAAACTAGCGAGCTAACTTCCTGTTAACTTCTAACTCTGTTAAATTTAATAAATCCTGTTTTCATGGATGCCTGGATGTTAAACTTAATTGTTACACCTGGTAAAGCAGCAACGCTGATGATTTAATTAAAGATGAAAGAATTTAGACCGTTTTTAACTCTCAGTGTTCGTTTGACTTTGGGACCTGAAGTGGACGGGGTTTTGGACCCAGATTACTCTGCAAAGCGCCTCACTACGGTAGCCGTAATGCTCTGACAATCCATTAGGCAGTGCGGCTTACCAAAGTTGTACTAAAACATTTTTTAACAGATTTCTGCACGCCCAAATCGGTTCGAGGTCAGTAAGCACAACCAGAATTCATACATAAGGCACAATCTCGATTTTTGAGAAAGTTAAAGTATTTTTAGCCTTATAGTGTGGAAAATACAGGTATCACGACATATATCGTTACCGCACATGCTTCTAATTATATGGATTTGAGGCCATAACGCCCTAAACAACAGGTTATTAAACACTGCTGTATGAACACTAACACATCATTTTGATCAACAGATGAATTCAGATCATACATCAGGTTTACTTCATGTAAAATAAACGTCTCACTCTATGAGTTTGATCCGTCTGTGTATCTCCTCATTATCATTTCTGAGCAAAGTTTACCTGAACACTTCCTCATGTCTGACAGTGTCACAGTGTGTGTGTGTGTGTGTGTGTGTGTGTGTGTGTGTGTGTGTGTGTGCGTGTGTGTGTGTGTGTGTGTGTGTGCGTGTGTGTGTGTGTGTGTGTGTGTGTGTGTGCCAACATTAACCAGCCTATCATCATCTCCTGGTGCTTCATGAATAACTCAGACTGACAGAGTAACGAACAGAGGACAGAGTGAAGGTGAAGCCTGCTCTGATCCATCAAGCAGGATTCACATAGTAACTTGTTTTTCCTTTAAACACTTCATTGTGTTTAACTTGAAACAGATTAAAAAGTGTTCGATTGTGCACTTCACACAGTCCTGAGTCACAAGGTTTAAATGTGTTTGATTCTGAGAGACTTTACTCCTGCATTAACATCAAGTATATGTAGGATTTAAACCGCAGTGAAAACATCCTTAAATATTAATTCCTGGAAGCAGGTGGGGCTTCACCCGAAGGCGCACAGGTGGAGACTTAATAAGAATTTTCCGCTTACAGTGAGGAGGCTGATCTTCAGATCAGTTCCGCAGCTCAACAAGCTGAATGCAGCTCACAGACTTTCTACATTTACACACGACGTAACAGACTGATGGTGTTTTTGCTTTCAAACAAATTTTACTGGAGAACACCCAGTAACACTCATGGACGCTCCAACAGCCCCGAGTGAAGATGGTGATCAGGATGAAGAAAACTTTAGAGAGTCTCAGAGCTGCTGAGCTACTCACAGTGGAGACTCAAAGTCAGGACTTTAACCTTTTTAAGCATTTGTATTAAAGCAGATGTGCAGATCTAATATTAAACAGTGCTGTCGTATACAGGCTCACCTCCAGGAATAAACATGCAGACACATAAACTTGTGTTCATGCAGACATTAAATAGGAACATACAAAGTATTTTATCAACACTTACAGTTAAGATCAGGCAGAGTGGAGCTTTTTATAAAGACCAGTCAAATCTAAGATCATGAGAGGTAGAAACAAAATCCCCAAATGAGTCGTTTGTATTTTAATGTCACAATAACTGCTCGTGTGTTGCTCACCTAAAGTATAGAAAATGAAAAAAGTCCATTTAGTTTAATCAAATTAAAGCTGCAGTTCATTTTCACTGCAGTGAGATACAGAGGTTTAGTATCTGCGTGTTAGCTGCTGTTTGTTTGCTTACAGCTGTTCATTTTTTGACTGAATAACTGAATAACATCTGTAACATCTCCAAAGATTTTAGTTTTATATTATAATCATGTAAAATGCTCTTCTGACTGAGAAAAAGCCAGAGATTGAATGTCACAGCTCAAAGTCTGACTTTTCCTACTAAAATAAAACGTGTGAGTGATGCGTATCAGGCATGCTGTCCATCTCAGCGGAGTGCACTCAACTTCCCTCTGATGCATCATTTTTGTTAAGTGCTATAAATAAATAAATAGATCAAATAAAGTAGCAACACAAAGTGTCCTGAAATCTCGGTGTTAAAAAACTGAATCCTTTTAGAGGTGAATCGTTGTATCTACAGCCTCCAAGGAAACCGGTGACTTCACTTCACATGTAATGAAGCACAGATTTCTACCAACTGATGGTTCCTGTATCACATCTGTACAAAATTTAATAAAAGTCCAATTCTGCTTACTGTTGTCTCCACATATCTTACATCTATGCAGTTCTTATTGGCCATAAAAAAAATACATTTGAGTGCAAAGGAACCATGAAAAGTGTCTCACATGGTGTGTTAGCTGAAACTACCAACACAAGTTAGCCCAGGGAGCACATGTGGATACGCTAGCATCCATTCACAGGCTAACACAGCTAAGAAATCATTAGCAGCTTCTACAAACACATTTCCAACAAACATCTTATCCTGACTGGTTTTATAACTCAGACACCGGACTGTAAACCACAATTCACTTTGCAAATAAACGAGATTCACCAGGATCTTCTTCACAGAATAAACTCTGTGGTTCAACACGTTACTGGACAGAAACTTTGACAACAGCTTTGTGCATCTACAAAACAAAATCAGGGCTCAAAACCTCGTTTCATGGAGGTAAATGAACACAGGCTCTATATATACAGAGAAACTCACCCTGCTCCATGCAGACAGATGCAGTGAAACCATCAGTAGTAGATGTGTCCGTCGGAAACGAAATGGCTCTTGACGTGAATGACGCTAGCGGCTCCTTGTCGCGAGTGTTTTTTTTTTTTTCTCTCTCTCTCACTCTCTCTCACTTTTTTTTCCGCTTCACTCCGCATGCGAGCCTTGTGCTTTACTCTAGGCACAGGGGGGAGGGGCGGTAGTTACAGTCAGTAGCACAGGAACAGAGCGGGAGGGAGAGAGAGAGAGAGAGCCAGGGACAACAACGTCACATTAGAAAGGTATAGTAATCATCCACAACTATTTTCAGTTGCAGATGATAAAGGATTCAGAAAGTTTATTCATGCAGGCCCATATGACAGAGAATGTGCATCTTCTTTTTGTTTTCATGTTTTAATTTATATTTAATTGTGTTGTGGTTTGCAGTGTTTTGTGTTGTTTCACTTTAAATTTTGTTCAAAAGGAAAAAGCTGAAAATTTAAATAGTTAAAAGTTGAACTCAGTCACAGCTAAGCTTTTTATTAAAGTCAGCATCAGCTGTCTGCTTGGTCTCACATTATATTCATGACAACCAGAGGTGTTTGAATGATGCTGGTGTTTTCAACCGAGCACACAGTCTCCATGGAAGTTTAAACTGGAAACACTAGTAACCGCAGCAGAGTTTCATTTGATCTTTGTGACGCATCAACATTAACAACACAGTATTTAACAGAACTGCATTAAGAACTGCAGCTTGAATCAGGTCATACATCAGACTGACCACGTTTGTAATTTCATCAAACCTGCTATTAACATATTGAACAATACTTATAATATCATTTTCAATCATCAATAATCTGTTTGTATATTTATTAAATATAAACTGTGCAGCATTTCATTGATGGAGGCCAAGACAACACAGTTACAGGAGAAATGTGTTTAAGCTTGAAATTTAGCCGGACTCAGTAGAATTGAGCCCATTGGTTGTCTTAATTTTCATTTGTGTTTTTGAGTTTTCAATGTTCAGAGCTTTGGGTTTGTGTAATTACACAATATTACAACGGGGAACAATAAATGTTGAGTTTTACTGAACTGAAAGTGACTCTGTTGTAGCTTTTATACTATGTCAACTTATTCACATGGGAGACATGAGTAAAAACTTCAAGTACGAGTTACTAAATAATTTTACATTTCATTATTAAACCGTTTACTTTATTTCAGTCATAGATGTCAATTGCAATCAAACTTTTGGAGTTCTGATGAGCTCAAATGTTTGAGATCATCAGTTTAAAAAAGGCAATGGATGCCTTAAGGTTTATGGTTTGTCTTCGAGTTTACAGTGAGAGGTGTTTATAATAATGTTGGCTGTTTTTCAGCTAAACAATCTTCCAGGGAGGTTTAAACTAGAAAAACTAGTCTCTGCCTGTAGCAGAGTTTCAGTTTGCAGCATTCCTGATCTTTGTGGAGCAGCAACAACATGTTGTTAAACAGAGCTGTGTAAAGTCTGACTCACCTCACCAGTGTCTCTTTCATTCACATCACACACAACATTTACTTCATTACAAGCTGTGTTGGTCAAGTTCCTTGAAATAAGTACTTCTCCAAAGAAAGTAATCCCATGTCTTTACTGATTACCTATTTTCAAAAGTAATTGGTTACTTTACTCTTTAAAAAACATGACTTGAATATGTAATAAAGTAGAAAGTAGACATTTCAGCCCAAGACTTTGATTTTTTCTGCATAATCCATCACATAGAAAAGAATCAAATTAAAAAGCCTTTCTTTTAATTATTTTGTTTTTAATCTTTTTATTTTATGCATCAAGAAAAAATTAAGTTATATTATAACTGTTTTTGACTTGATGAAATGTGTTTAACATTTAAACCTATTTCCTTCATATTCCAGCACATGAATTAAAATCATGTTTTGTGTTTCCACAACGGAGTGGGGGTCTGCCAACAGCAGTGTTGCTGTTTTGCTCCATATTGACACCTGCTGGACATTAAATATCATTGCAGGCAACTTACTTGAGACTAGGAATGGGTACCGGTGTCCGGTGCCATGACATAAACGGTAGTAACCAGACCTAAAAGCAGTGCACATTTCGGTGCTTTATTTCGGTGCTTTTTTTTTCTGAGCTAATTCTAGCCAATCATTTTACGTTTCCGGGGATAGTAGGCGGGTCCAGGTACGTACGTTCTTTTAGAGCAGAGCTACAGATTAAAAATGCTCAAGGCAGAGCGGTCAAGGTCTGGCTGTACTTCACAGCAAAAGATGCAAACTCAGCAGCCTGCAACAAGTGCTTTAAGCTGATACTGTGATGCTTTCAAAGGAGGTAACACCTGGAATCCGATGAAACACCTGGCGACGTAAAGCGCTTTTTACGTCGAGAAATGTGCCGTGTTTGATAGCTTGCTGCGAGACCTCACACCGTGCACATCTACTGCGGGTGTGGTGCCTTTTATGGGACCCGGAGTTAGCAACATCCCCCAAGAACCCGAAGAGGAGAGTCCTGGCCCCTAGCCCTGCCAGTGTAGCAGAAATGATGAGGATGATGATGCTGCAGCAGCCATTCTTCTTTGGGTCAGTAGCTAAATGTTGTTTGTGTGTAATTTATGTTGAGTAGGCTAACCACGTTATTACATTAATGCATGTATAATGCATTAATGCATGTATATTAATGCATGTAATTTAGCACCAGTATCGGATAAAACCTAAACAATAACCATCCCTACTTGAGACTCAACAGACACATAGTCATACTTGTTTACACTGTAAGGTACAGTGGAACCTCGACTTACCAAATTAATTTGTTCTTGAGGGTCTTTGGTAAGTCGAAAATTTCCATAAGTCGAAGCACCCATTGCACGATTTGAGTGATGCTGAATGAAAGGCTATAGGCTAACAACAATACTCTAACTAGAACAACAACACGTCGTTCAAGTGGAACAGCGATGCGCAAGTACGGAAGCCAAGGGGTTGTCTCTGAAAACTTCTAGAGCACTTTTGCAAATATGTAATGTCTTCAGGGGTGGATCTAGAAGGGTGGCATGGGGTGGCAAGTGCCACCCTAAAATGATCCCTTGCCACCCCAAGTGCCACCCCAGTCTTGCATATGACAGTGTTGTTTATTAAAATAAGATAGCATTAACAGTTTTTATTGTAGTTACAGTCAACAGTAAATATAAATGCTAAAACTGAATATATTGCATAGCGGTGGGAATGGGAATTTCAGATTTCACACAGGTGGGTGGATGTTACACTGTGGAAATGGAAGGAAGGTGAGTGTTATTAACCCTCTGTGGTCCACGGACACGCTGCACCTCTAAATCACATGACTGATGTAAGCTGACGTAGCAACACGCTGCACCCATGCTGAGTCTCTATTTCAGCCCATATTGGAAGTTTGGACTTCAATGTTTTTCAATTTTAATTACAGGCCAGTAAAGCCAGATTTATGATGATATAGATATGTAAGCCACGCTTTTTTCTAAATACTGTCGTCACGTTTTTGTGTGCGTGGGTTTTAAGCATTTTCTAAGGACAGCGCGAAAACAGTAAAGAAAGGAAAAAAGCCACCGCTTTCCTATCGGTGGAAAAATGCACCATGTGACCAATAAAAAAAAGAAATTCAGCACGTGGGATTTGGTTGTTTAGGAAGAGGGAAAAGTTTTGGGAGTGACGTAACGGCAGCGAGACAGAGCGAGCGAGTGAGTGAGAGAGAGAGAGAGAGAGAGAGAGAGAGTTTTTAGATGTGGGAGATTTGTGACGTTTAGTGTGAAGTGTATACTTAGTGTGTTGTGTTGTGTTGTCTTGTGTAGCTGTTCTGTTGTGTAGTCGTTGTTTTGTGTGTCAGTGAGGGCACTAATGAATGTCACAGAGGCACATTTGTAAACACTGTCACTAAGTAGGAAACCAGCGGAGTGATACACCTGCTGCTGTCAGGCCTGCAGGTTTATCCCTGTGATGTTCTCCTCTGTCTTTGGTGGACACACTTTTTTTTACTGGCACACATCATCATGTGGGGCATCTTATTGCGACACCTGATTGTTCTCTCTGACACCTGATTGTTCTCTCTGACACTGTCTGACTTTTCTGGAGCTCATTTAATTCTTTATGTTCAACATTTTTCAGGCTGAACAGTCCTTAAATGTTGACATTAGATCATATTTTCTTCTATCCACTGGAGTGGGTTCAATCTGTGAGGTGTTATCTAATGATCTTCATCATTAATACACATTAAACACAAATATTTATGAAGCTGATAAGATGGTTCAAGATGCTGAGCTTTTAAAATGCTCTTTAACAGTCTCCTGCTGAGTTGCTTGAATTTCACTTGTAAATGTACCTCAGTGTTTGATAGATCAAACCTTTTTCCTTCTACTGTTTCTGCCACAGATTAACAGGCTCTACAGAGCTCTGGGAGGAGAATCAGTTTCCCAGTTTCACCAGTCGAGACACAGAACTTCAGCTGGTCTTTGGAACCTGTTTGATGATGGGATAGCAGCCCAGCATGTCCAAAGGTTACAACTATTTATAGAAGTTCATATAATCATTTCAAAAGCATCATTGTTAAAGCGTCATGAAATCAATGAGGCTCATGTTGAGTCGTCTCACTGATACCAACCAAGTTAATAATCCTGTCATAAGATTTGGTTCCATCAATGACAGAAATGGATGAACCAGTGTTGATGTTTGATTTCAGACTGATGGCACAACGATTGTGAGCATGGACGCCGACTTTGGTCTTGAAAGAAAAAGAAGAAGTATTACTGAGCGCTTGGATGGAAACATCAAGTGCAAGAGACAAAGATGTAGAGGAATATCTGCTGTCTCATCCTGAGAGCTCCAAACCAGCTGAGCTGAGGAAATGTTGGAGGAAACTTCATGTCACTAGTGAGGTGTTCTCCTAAATAAGTCATAGTTTTAAATTGATTGGTTATGTAAGAGAGAACATTTATTAGTGATGGAAACAGACGTTTTTGAATGTGCTCACACAGTTAATTTCTGTCATGTTAAATTCAAATTGCATTTATCACAAACACAGTACGATATGCAGTGAAGTGCTTAGACAACTGCTCATGACCTAAAGAAAAAAAGACTATGGATAGGATAGGAAATAAAATGTTAAATAAATAAAATGTTAAAGTTATTATGGTTGATTGAGGACATGTATTTCCTTTGGTAATAAGGATTGTAGAAACTTCAAAGCCTGAAATTTGCTTCGGTCACAAAACCAGCCAAAAAAACAGGATGTAACTGGTGTATTTGGAGCCTCCTGTCGTCATGAAATTCCCTTCATGTTTTTGAACATGATTCATGGAGAACGCTGAGCTGTTAATCAATGCTTACGTCATTAACCTACAGTCAACAATGTTTCCCAAAAACATTATTTCTCTTATCGAGTCGAAGCCATTGAGATGATCTTTAGCTCCTATTGGGTTGGTTCCTTGATCAATGCAATACAAAATCATTAATCTAGTTTGATGTAATGTCCTTAAAACGTGTCAAAATGAGGCTCTCTAGTCTGTGTGGCCTCAACATGCCTGTATGACCTCCCTACAACACCTGGGCATGCTCCTGATGGCGAGCAGATGCAATGTCATCAGTGAGCTGGTGAAAAGATACCAGGACAAGAACATCAAGCTGAGTTTCATATACCACACTGTGTGTGTGCTGTCCTCACATATACAGTGGGGCAAAAAAGTATTTAGTCAGCCACCGATTGTGCAAGTGCCCCCACCTAAAATGATGACAGAGGCCAGTAATTTGCACCAGAGGTACACGTCAACTGTGAGAGACAGAATGTGAAAAAAAAAATCCATGAATACACATGGTAGGATTTGTAAAGAATTTATTCGTAAATCAGGGTGGCAAATAAGTATTTGGTCACCTCAAACATGGAAAATCTCTGGCTCCCACAGACTGCCCTTCCAAGGCCCTGAGGAATTACCCGAATCACTATGGGCTAAGGATGAGGACTATGTACCCGCGTATTCGGTGATGAATTGTAAAGTTAAAATTCTTTTATGTAAAAAAAGCATTTTTATTTTTGTATATAAATAAATGTTGATGTTGTGCGATGGGATTGTGTGCTTCAATTTTACTTATGTGTCAAATCACTACAACAGACGATGCCGTCCAGAGAAAGGATCTTGTTAGCCACAGTGTTTCTAAGATTTCTAGGATTTCTAAGATTAGAAGCAGAAAATTAAAGCTCATTATGTATCTAAGACATACCAGCAGTTTAACCGATAAAAGTGGGTATCATCTGCATAGCAGTAAAAATGTATGCTCTCCATTTAATAATAGATGTAATAAAATGTTATGGCCAACGGTATCAAACGCTACACTTCAGTCTAGCAGGAAAGATTTCAACATTTCAATATGAATGAAGGCTGAAAACTGATTAGATTAATGTCTGATGATCTTTTCTGTGCTTTTTCAAGTTTGTAACACCGAACATACTAAAGGATGATTTATGGTTCACAGGAACAGTTTAATTAGACACACGTTTAGCATTTTTCTTTATATTCTTGTTTCCATCACTGACATGTTCAAAATGATTACTATCAAAGGAGATAATAAACCCTGTGTAGTTTAAAAAAAAACAACTTTAATTTAATCAAACTGAAATGCTGCTGAACTGTGACGGACGTGTTTTTTAATCTTGCCAACATAATCCGTAATCATCTAAATCTGCCATTTATCATCTTGTAAAATGTTCCCTCTGCTTCTGTTGCACATCTCCGCTGACACTCTCTTCTTCACCTCTCCTGTGCAGCTGGTCCAACCCCTGCATGCCTCCTTAAACTGGTGTGTTTAAATCTCTTTACCTCTGTTGTGAACTTTACACAAAGTTTGTGGTAACAAAATCAAACTGATGAAGA
>NW_027052276.1:0-16414 GCF_036321145.2 Pelmatolapia mariae | reverse complement strand
ATCTGAAACACGACTGAACTGACTTAATAACAGGAGTGCATAATTTTAGTAAAATTAATTCTGCTGAGTATCAGCTGTGCTGGGTATGTAAATCGGGCCATCCGGCTGCGGTGCTGTTCCCCACTCGTGCAAAAATCCAGACAAATGTCACTTGACCAAGGAGCAGATCTGCATCAGATGAGATCAGCTGACTTTGCGTGTGCGTGCGCTGTGCACAGCGGTGTGTACTCTGTGTGTTAACAAGAAAAACGCATATAAGAAAGTGGTGCGCAAAAGCAGGGTAGTGACAGAATTGATGCGCATTATTGATATTTGAAGCATGTGTACCTGCACATGCATGCTTATTTAACACACGGGTACTGTGGAATATATTTTTTACTCACCTAAAGCGCTCGTGCTCTCGTCCACTCCCCGCAAAAAAAATAGCAGCTGTGCGTGTCTGTGGCATCGGTGTTCTCATCGCATGCGATGGAGTAAAAATCAAAAGCACAGCTTTATCAGACAGTTGCAGTTTAATGTTGGCTGACGAGTCTTCAATGCGTTGCACAAACTGGATTTCTGGACATGCTGACGTTGTTGAAGTCCTGCACTTTTTCCGGGCACATTATTTCAGTGACTTTAACGAGGCCGTGTGTTATGAGGTCTCCATCTGAGTTGGGGCGAGCTGGCTATTGGAGCCTTTTCCTGGACCTTTTGAGCACGAAAAAAATACTGTTGCTGACCCTGCAGGAGAGCTACCATTTGCTTTAATTTCTGCTCTCACTCAGCACCAGTGTAGGATGCATAGGCCTGATGTTTGGTTTCATAATGATGTCGTACATTATACTTTTTCATAACTGCCACAGTTTCGGCGCAGATCAAACAGACACACTTTGTCTTGAATTCTTTGAAGAAATATTCACTCTCCCACCGTGTCTGAAATTTTCTGCATTCACTTTCTATCTTTCGCTTCTTTGGTTCTGCCATGTTTAGTAACTTGGGGTACATTTCTTCTGTGATTGTCCTTTTTGGTGGAGCAACTGCCTTGATCAACAGTAGCTCCCTCTGGTGTTAAAACTAAGAAGTGCAATACACTCAAGCAAAAGTTGAAGTGCGGGCCATATTCTATTCTATTTATAAAATGACTTGCGGGCCAATTAAAAATGGCCGGAGTTTGGGCACCCCTGGCTTAAAGTACTTATTCAGTGCAGCCATTTGAGATTATTCAGATTATACCCTCAGCATAAGATGCCATTTCTCTATTAATATGTTTAAGACTGCGACTGCAGCTGGTTTCAAAGATGTCGTCTTCTTCTTTGTCTTCTTCAGGTGAGGAAACATGATTGCTTTCTGAATCTGAGCTGTGATGAAGGTGTGTCAGTCAGCTTCAGTGAGGAGTAGATGACTGTTGTCTCTAATGAAACATCTGAACACAAACACATAATAAAGAAGTTTAACTGGCAGGACGTAAACATGAGAAAAGAACTGCACTGGCTCTGTTTATCAAACATGAGGTCACAGCACATCCTCTCTTTAACCTGAAGCAACCTTAACACCTTACCAAAGCTAAACTGTTCTGTCTGCATGTGGTACACAAAAAACATGAACATTTTGGCTCACTGTGAGAGTCTAACAGCCAAACTTTAGGAGTTTAAAAAGTCATCTGCATTTAAAATGATCAGATTGCTGTTAACACTCTCTTCACCCTGTTCCCTACTCTCACTACAGATTACACTGTCATCTGCAACATTATAATCCACAGAGACTCCTACCTAAGCTCATTTGTCAACCTGTCCATCACCACTGCAAACAAAAAGGGCCTCAGAAGAGATCCCTGCTGTAATCCCACCCCCACCTTAAATCCATCTCTCACTCCTAGCCCACACCTTAAAGGTGCTTCACTGGCCTCGCACATGTCCTGCACCGTCCTCACATCTCTATCACTCCTTACTTTCCAGTACTACCCTTCTTCTGTCAGGACATCTGCTTTCTCCAGCTACAAAGACACAGTGAGATATTTGAAAAAAACATTTGGTCTTAAACCAAAGTATTGAATTTGATAAATGGGACCTGATCAGCTGATGGGAAGTCAAAGAACCACCAACAACCAGTGTTGGGACTAACGCGTTATTAAGTAACACGTTACAGTAACTACGTTATTATTGTGGTAACGAGCACGGTAACTAGTTATTATGCCAAAACCAGGAACGCGTTACTCGTTACTGGGATTTAGATAGGCTCGTTATTCGTTACTTCGTGTGGTGGATATCACGGAGCTTCCACAGATTCAGTAACATTAGCAAGTGGTGGAAGCAGCAGGTGGATGAAGGAAAAGGGAGGCAAGAGGAGAGAACCGAGGCGGCCGCCGGTCCGAGTGTCAGGTGAACTGAACTAAAGGTAAGAAGTTATGACCTGCAGTCTATCTGTGTCAGATATAAACCAAGTTTAGGTGAAGTTTATTTTCGTTATGCTGACATTTTCGTACTGCGTACTAGCTAGCGTGACGAAGTTTCTATACAGCTGGGTGGGTGCTATGTTACTGATGTTGAACCTTATTTTGTTCATACGGTTAATTATTAGAGTTGCCAACCGTCCCCTAAAAAACAGAATCCTCTGGTATTCAGAGAAAATATTAATAAATATTCGTATTGAGGTGAAAAGGAACACAGTTTGTCCCGGACTTCAGCTACAATGAAAAAGACACAAAGCTGGAGCTGCACAGCTGCCTCTTCTTCTCTCATTCTCTCCCGTTTCTACTTCAATCATGAAACTGATCAATGATCAGCTGATCGGCTTTTCTCTCTTGTTTGTTTATCGCCCACTTTGCGCCAGAAAGAGGAAACCAGCGGATTTTGCTTTAAACAACAGCAGCACGTTTAAGCTTGATCAGCTGTTGTTAGAATTTATTTAATATTAATTTCTAGTATCAGCTGATGTTTGCTCAGTTTGGCTGATATCAGTCATGATATCAGTTTGGTTATCTGGTGAGAGGGAAACATGCAGATGAAAGCAGGAGATGTCCTTACTGGATCATCAGAGCTGAACAGGTGATGGAGAAACAGGTTTACCTTTTACGTGACATGAATGAGCTGAAGGGAAGTTATGAACTGTTTCTGAGAGACAAATAACACCAGCATCCTTTTCTACGTAGCTGACAGCTGGTAACTGTGCAGGGGCGGGTCTAGCAAAGTGTTGCCAGCGGGCCAGGTAGGGCATTAACAGGGAAAGGGGGGGACAAGGAAATACTTTTCTTTATTATTCTCATTTAAAATGTCTCGCTTTTAAAAAAATAATTATCTGAGTCTTACAACAAACAATTGATAGATTGATACATATATACCATCAGAACAGTGTACATCACTGTCACAACAGTGTTTGTTTTCATTCAAAGGCTTTATGATTTTTCCTATAATGGTGGGCCGGTCTCTAGTCAAAATGCCCGGGGCGATTTTTTTGTCCCAGTCCAGCTCTGTATGCAGCTCATCTGCAGTCTGGTGTTACCTACATCTTCCTATTCAGAAAGCAGAATTTCCAAGTTCTGAGTACAATCAAAAGCACCACGACTGCAGTTTTTGTGTTGGATGTAAAAAGCAGGCTAGAATCATGGCGGCGGTCAACGACGGTCCAGGCGTGGGATTTCTCTCGTGGAAATTTGCACATTATTTTTTCCTTTCTATTGGTAGGTGGCACAGTGCACTTGTGGCAAGTAAGCAAGATAGAAGACTGACAATCTTGCTGGGTATCCAGTTACGGAAGCAACACATTAACAAGAGACTTCTGAGTAAAACCAAAGTTACTTTCCCTAGTAACTAGTTACTTTGAAAGTAACGAGTAACTTGAAGTAACTGAGTTACTTTTTTAGAAAAGTAACTAGTAATGTAACTAAGTTACTAATTTAAAGTAACTTACCCAACACTGCCAACAACTAACCCAAATTTAATCACAATACATGCAACGCATCTCAGCCAATTACCTCATGGAGCTTTATGTGGAAACAGCAGATGAGATTTAAAGGGTTTAGAGATTTTCTAACAGGACACTTGTCGTACCTCTTCTCCTGATTGATCTGTGTCGGCCCTCTGCTGATGTTCTTCTCACTGAAGAGGAGGTGGCAGCTGCTGCAGGATCTCTGTCTGCAAAATCAAATTTAAATATTTCCTGAATATAACAGAACTGTTACTGCTGCTGTTTTAGGATTTGTTTTATTAATATTTATAAGAAAATCAATATATGTTTTTAGATCTATATAAATGAAGCAAAGACTATGAAACATAAAACAGAAAGCTTGTGTTCGCATTTGTTCAAATCGACGCTCTTTGACCACAAAGTTGTGTGCATCATGCGACTGTTTTTAAAAGAACCGTTCTCCCCGTAATCACACCTACATGTGTTTTGTCTGAAGTCCTGTTTCCACTTAGATTGATGTGAACTGGAGATGTCTGATTCATTTTTTCAGGTGAACTGGCCCTTTAAATGCTAAGTGTGAGCAGAATGTATGTCTCACCTTCAGGTTTCCTTCTGACACATCGTCTCACCAGTACAACCAGTACAACCAGCAGCAGCAGCAGCCCAAAAATGGAGGAAACAGACACCATCACAGAGAAAGGGGGAGAGGATCGCTGGGGAGGTGGAGGAGAGGAAAATGGAAAAAAGAGGAAGGTAGTGGAAGCTGATGGAGGAGGAGAAGAAAACGAGGAGGAGAGGAAGCCAATGGAAGCTGATAGAGGACGAGTGGTGGGAGAGCCTGAAATTAATTGTAACAAAATATTATTCTTTTAGTTTTTGTTTGTTAGGTGTATATTAGACAGAAATGAACAAATAATAATAATGATTTTTTTTAAATCAGGAACCTCACCTGTGACAGTGATCCAGCTGGATGAAGACTCTCCATGACCGCTGATGTCACACTTGTAGAGGCCTTCATCAGACCTGGAAACATGCTGGATGGTCATGTGACCTGTAGGCTGCTTCCTGATGAGGGAGCCATCTTTATAGAAAGCAGCTGGGAGGTTGGAGGGTGTGGTCTTTGTTTTACAGAGCAGAGTGACGTCATCTCCCTCCATCACAGGGAGGACAGGACTCTGCAGGATCACTGATCCACCTCAACACAGAGACAAACTACAGCATTTCATCCATTTACACACAGCTTCATCAACACTAACTCCACACACTCAGCTTACCAGTGACTGTCAGCTTAACCATGTTACTGATGGGACCCTCTCTGGACTCACACCAGTAAACTCCACTGTCCAATGGGTCGATGTAGCTGATGTTACAGGAAGAACCAGCAGCCTCTCCCCACTCCTCACACTGAGTCCTGGTTTCTCTGCTTGTGTTTCTCCTCAGAGTCCATCCAGCAGAGCTGTCGTCCTCCTCACAGCTCAGAGACAAAACGTCTCCTTCAAAGAACTGAGAGCTGCTGGGACTCACAGTCAGACGAGCTGTGAGATAATTTATTTTTTTGAGCAAAAACATACAAAAATATTTCTAATAAGTAAGTTATTTAAGTAAGTATAAATGAGTTAACAAAATGGGGGGGGGGGATTGTTCTTGGTGTGTTTGTGCTGCAGAATGAAGGTGAAGAGCAGAGCAGCTTGTTCAGTAGACGTTAAAACAGCATAAAATAAAGAATTTTTTTAGATTTTGCTGCCTTGATGTAGCTCTTCTGTTCATCAGCTCATGCAACAGCTCACTGTTCTGATCTTCATCTTAAACATGCCAAATTTTCTCCTCCTCCTTTACTCCACCTTTTTTCTGATTGGCTGCCCCTCAGAAGCAGAAGATGTGAAAAGCAGCAACATGAAGCTGTCAGGTTGAAGCTGTTGGTTCTCTGTATGCACACTCTTACTATAACATAGGGACTGCTTCTGTTGAGGTGTCATCTTTAACTGCTTTAAACCATTAATGTTGTTAATACATTTTTACACAAATATTGAACTGACCCACATATTTTCTTTTGTTCAGTTTTACTGCATTTACTTTTATTTCTTCAAGAAAAGAATAAAATCGGTTCAAACTACCATACCATAGCATCTGATTCTAATCTGTCTCTATTCTGGCTCTATTTTTGCTCCTTGTGGCTCCGTTCTCTGCTGGGAAAGGCCTGTTTTATGGTTTTGTCACAGGACAGGATCACTAACCTTGATTTGTTGTGGAGCAGAGGAGAAACATTAGAACTGAAAAGAAAACACAACATCTTAAAGATTCAGTGTTAATAACAAATATAAGCTCACAGGAGCAGTGACCACGAACTGAGCCTCAGACTGATAAACTGAAAATGTTTTCTTTGAACAGGATGTGTCCTGTTAGCAGAGGTGATGATGTAGTTTAACACTGTTGTGGTTTATCTGCAGCATCGACCACACATTCTGAATTTTTAATGAAGTGAAACTTTGAGCCGAATTAAAGCAACTCAGATAGTCAGGAGTACTTTTTTCCATTTCCTTTTATTGAGAAGCCACAAGTCTTCCTCTTTACATTTTTATCTTGTGAACATTTTTTCTTTGGACATTTCTTTCTCCATGGTCGTTAACAGTTATTGATTTAAATAAAATATATCTTGCTTTATGTCACGCCTACTTTAAAACAGATAAAAATATTTTAAGAAAGCATCTGTACTTACAGAGCAGCCACAGAAGAAGTGTTTGTCCCATCGTGGCACACAGAGGTGTGATATCATTCTGCTCAAATGCAACAGTTAAACCCTCCTCCTTCCTCTCAGTAGCTCAGTGTGGAGGGTCTGTGGTTTCTCTGCAGTAGTTCTGGAGAAAAATGTCTCTGACCTTTTAGTTTTAAGCTGAGTTGTGAATCATGGGATGTTTTGTAGTGATGAAGAAGAAAGAATGAAAATTTTCAGGCAGTTGGTCACCAGTTTTTTTTTTTTCCTTATTCAGAGAAAACTCATGTTTAGCGTCTGTCTTCTTATTTATTTTTAGATATGTCTCCCAGGGCTCTTGAAATGTGGAAACCACCACAATAGCAGTCATACGTTCGCTGAGAAATTCCCACTTTTGACAGAAGTTTATAAGTGACTTCTTGTATCAGCACACCTGTCAAGCAGGTCAAATGAGGATTATTCACATGAGTAAATAGGAGCCTTGTTCTTACGTGTATTTTCTTTCATGTACCTGAATGCAGCACCACACTGCAGCAGCTGTTTCCAAAACCTCCTCTACCTTTAAAACATGAGGTTTGTTTAGCTTGTGCATTGTGAGGTAATTTGGTATTTGCTGTGAGTAAGAATATTTTCTGTTGGTGGAAATGTAACTAAAGAGTGAAACGTGTGAGAACAGCTAAGATGAGGATGAAGAGTGCAAACCTGTGTTGGTATGGTGATGTCTGTTTTGAGTAAGAGGACGCCTGGGAAACGGAAAAGAAGCCCAGATTGCAAGACAACATTGAACTAATGTTGATTTTTTTATCGTTACATCAACATTATGGACCAGATTTAAATCTCAATGACTAATGTTGAATCAAGTTATAAATATGAATTTAATATAGACAGTAAGTTTAATATAGATAGTAATAGGATTAGATTAACTTTGATTAGTTGTCCTGTTAAATGGACTGATGACATTAAAAATTTGAGCAAAATAGAAACAGGCCTTAAAGTGAGGAGAGATGATGGAGGAGTGGCAGTGATCATGAGGTAATAATGAGGAGAAACTAGATGTGCTGCTACCTGCTGGCTATAGTTTGTTACTGGATCTGTGATGAATGGTCGACTTTAGATTACTGTTACTTTAGTTTGTCTTGTTTACACTAAAAGTTTCAATTTAATTTGAAGTATTATGGTCCTTACTTCCTGTTCTATTTTGAAGGCTTGTTTCCTTACGTCAAGTCAGGTCACGTGACTTAAATGTATTTCCAACCATGTGCAGTGGTGCTGTACACAGAGAAATGAGACAATGTTCCTCCAAGACCATTGTGCTACATGTGACATGTAACAGACAATCAACACAGGACTACATAAAGTGAAATGTGCAAAAATTGCAACAAAACAAAACAAACAAAGACAGTGTAACACCAGAGAGAACAGAAAAATACAGACACAAGACAGTGCAATAGAAATGTGCAAGAGTGAAGAGTGTGTGTGAGGGGTGTGTGGGGTCCTCCACAATACTGGTGGCTTTGCAGATGCAAAGCTGTTCTCACTATCTGTTGTAGGATATTGCAATCTGATATGTGACAGGTTGAAGGACTACCGTTGAAGGACTACTGCATATAAAACTGTTCAGTTAATACTAATTCATATCAGTTGATATAAGGACAAAAATAATGTAAATATGGTAAGAAAATGGTTAAGAGTTTATTATTTTTCATGTTATATTAATGGCTTTCATGTTACTTAAGAGAACTGCAATCTATACATCAGTGATCGGCTAGTAAGCCTTTTCTGGGATCGATTAGTAGTGTCTCTATTCTCCACTTGGGGGCTTTCGCGCGTTTTCCTCACTGCAATAAACGACTGCATGAGAGACGCAAGTCATAATCGCTCTCGTGATTCTTTTCCCCCTGTTTTCAGGTAAAAGTGTTTAAAAGTTGATATATTTTCAATGTGTACACTGTTAAGATATTTAAGAGGTAATCCTTCATTGTTCTGTAAGCGTTAGAAGCATTATATTACAGTTTTGTGCACATATACGTGGCGGCTTTGAGCCTCAGTTTTGTACTGTGTAATGACCAGTAAGATAACGGCAGGAGCTAAAAACGCCGCTATTGTCA
The DNA here is from genome assembly GCF_036321145.2 of Pelmatolapia mariae. Taxonomy (NCBI): domain Eukaryota; kingdom Metazoa; phylum Chordata; class Actinopteri; order Cichliformes; family Cichlidae; genus Pelmatolapia; species Pelmatolapia mariae. The sequence goes on along the minus strand of NW_027052276.1, from coordinate 7,711 downwards.
GCCATTTTGTCAGGAAACCTGTTCTGGCATTTATAGTAAGCAATTTAGTATTTTGGTTTATTATTTAGTGTTTTTCTTCCACCATGTGACAGTAAGCAGTACAGAATGTGAAACGTTTCTGTTCATTTTCACTGCAATAAACGACTGCATGAGAGATGCAAGTCATAATCACTCTCGTGATTCTTTTCCCCCTGTTTTCAGGGGTGTAACAGATACGGTGCAGTTACCATATCAGACACTGATGCAGCTGCTCAGGATGCTCTCGATAGTCGCTCTGTAGAAGATGGTGAGAATGGATGGTGGGAAATGGGCTTTTCTCAGCTTCCACAGGAAGTAGAGGTGCTGTCAGGCCTATTTCGTTTTGGAGCTGGTGTTGAGGGACCAGGAAAGGTTCTCCGCCAGATGATCACTAAGGAATTGGGTGCTCTTGATGACCTGATCCGGAGTGTCTGAAGCCTCTCCGTCAGAAGTCAAACAGCCAGTTGCAGAGGGAGGTGTTTAGGCCCAGCAGGCTCAGTTGTCCAATCAGGTGCTGAGGAATGATTGTGTTGAATGCTGAACTGAAATCTACAAACATTATTTGTACATATGTGTCCTTATTGTCGAGGATGGTGAGGGCAAGATGGCGATGGCATCATCTGTTGACCAGTTTGGGAGATAGACAAACTGCAGTGGGTCCAGTATGGGTGGCATCTGGGTCTTAATGTGCTTCATGACGAGCCTCTCCAAGCACATCATCATCATGATGGGTATGAGTGCAACTGGATGGTGGTCATTGAGGCAGGACAGTGGGGACTTCTTTGGCACAGGAATGATGGTGGTGGCCTTGAGGCACATTGGAACAACAGCAGTGGTCAGGGAGAGGTTGAAGATGTCAGTGAGGACATCTGTCAGCTGGTATGCACATTCTCTGAGCACTCCCCCAGGGATGTTATTTGGACCAGCAGCTTTCCATGGGTTAACTCTGCAAAGTCAGGTGAGGTCAGAAACAAAACCTGGTCATTGTAAAAGAGGGTAGGCTTCCTCACCAACACGTCATTCTGAGTGTCAAACTGTGCATAGAAGTTGCTCAGTGCATCTGGTAGGGAGACGTCACCCTTGAGGGCAGGTGTTGTCTTCCTGTAGTTGGTAATGTCCTGGATGCCCTGCCACATGCGCCGTGTGTCGCCGCTGTCCTGGAAGTGGCTGTGGATTCTTCTGCCCTGCGAATGCTTCGCTGCTCTGATGGTTCGAGACAGTTTGGCCCTCGCTGTTCCCAAAGCTGCCTTATCGTCTGCTCTGAAGGCAGAGCAGCTCACACACTTCTGCAGTCATCCGCAGTTTCTGGTTGGTGCATATTGTGATAGTCTTGGAAACAGTGACATCCACGATGCACTTGCTGATGTAGCACAGATGATGTGTGCTCCTCCAAGTAGGTGTGGTCGCCATTTGCTGCAGCCTTCCTGAACATGTCCTAGTCAGTATGCGCAAAACAGTCCTGAAGAGCAGAGAGAGCTCCTGCAGGCCAGGTAATCACCTGTCTCTGAACCGGTTTGCAGTGTCTTATGAGTGGCTTTTATGCAAGAATTAGCATAACAGACAAGTGGTCTGAGTATCCAAGGTGGGGGCGGGGCTTTGCTCTGTACGCTCCGAATGTTTGTGTAAACAAGATCCAGCGCATTTTCCCTCCCTGTTGCAAAATCCACATGTTGATGGAATTTCGGACTTGAGATTTGCATGGTTGAAAACTCCAGCGCTAATAAACAGTCCATTGGGGAACTCTACCAGCGATGAGCAGTAATTGGAAACTAGCACAGAGTTCTTGCACGATTCCAAGATGATGTAGACAGACAAGCTACCACAGTGAGTCTTACCGAACAGAGCTGTATTGCTGTTGGCACGAAATGAGGTGAGCGTGTGTAGCTGAATTCCAGTGTCCAGAACTCTGTCGCTGAGCCATGTTTCTGTGAAAACAAGGACGCAGCAGTCCCTAAATTTCTGCTGTGTGGTCCACTGGAGTCTGATGTAGTCCAGTTTTTTGTCCAGTGAGCAAACAGACAATAAACTGTGTTTCTTTTACTTTTGTGTTTCTGCTTCCTGTATTTGCTATTTTGTGCCTCACAAAAACCCCTGTGAGTCTTTCATGTTGAAGGATGTCTTGATTCTTAAACTGCATCATGAGGAGAGAGGAGGCTCCTCGAGGAGCAGTAATGGAAGCTGAAGCGGTGTACATCTCAACATCTGAAAGATGGACTATATAAACCATGGAGGGAGGAAAGTTTGAATAACTCATCTTCCAGTTATTTAAAATCACCATCCTCTCTACAATTCACTGTTTTATTGTGTGTGAAATTTATTTTTCTTACGTCTATGCCAATTTATTTATTTATTGAGCATTTAGATTTGTGTTTATTTGTGTTTATGTGCTTGTGATTACTGAGAATAGTTTATTTATATAAATGGATTATTATCTAAATATTTAAATCATACATGAATGTATTACTTGGGCCATATATGCATGAAGATCAATGGACTGTAATTTATAATGTACATGTGAAGCTGAATGGTTTTGTGTCTGCAACAGCAAATATAAATATTACTTTGCCTTTTGTAATTATTTATAATGTGTATATCCCATGCATGTGACAGTGCTGCAGGCATCAGAATGAATGATGTTACAGGAGAATATACATGAATGAGAAACACTTTGATATTGTTTATTCAATTGTATGTCACATTTATAGCAAAATACAGAAAGAACAAGTAAATTAAGAGTAAACTTTCACTTAAAGTTTTTGTAACTGTAACAGTCATTCTTTGTCTGTAACAGGGAAATATTAAATTCAGTGGTGGTTCCCTTCAAACTTGTGTATATTTTTTAATTTATCACAAGATTTTACACCAAATTTACATCAAACTGACTTATTTAGCTTCCGCCATTTAATCTTGCCTTTGCTCTCACTCACTTCCTCCTGTTGTTGTCCAAAGTCATCACACACACTACCATCTCATGTTGCCTAGCTACCTTCTCCCTGACACCATCTTGCCATCTCTTTCAGATTATACCCTCAGCATAAGATGTAGTCCACCTGTGTGCACCTTCCTCCACTCTTTTATGTTCTCCTTTATTTCTCCCTCTTCTTAAAGTATGTGTTCAGTGCAGCCATTGCTATTTCCCTATTAATATGTTTAAGACTGTGACTGCAGCTGGTTTGAGAGACGTCTTCTTCTTCTTTGTCTTCTTCAGGTGAGGAAAAAATCTTACTTTTGAATCTGAGCTGTGGTGAAGGTGTGTCAGTCAGCTTCAGTGAGGAGTAGATGACTGTTGTCTCTAATGAAACGTCTGAACACAAACACAGAACAAAGAAGTTTAGCTGTCAGGAGGTAAACATGAGAAAAAAACTGCACCGGCGCTGTTTATCACAGAGAAGACACAGAGGAGCAACTGGTTAGTCTACGTTTCCACCATGTTCCTATTATTACAGGCTGAGGAGCTCGCTCATTCAAGAGGGAGTCAGAGTAAACCACTGCTCCTCCACATTAAAAGGAGCCATTTTACGTGGCTCTGCAATCTGAACAGGATGCCTTTCAGTCTAATTTGTTGGGCTGATCATCTTCATGTGACCACAGAAACTAATGGAGGCAGCAGCTGTACCTCTGTGTCTGCAGTTTGTCATGGTGGAAATCTGTGCTGGTATTAACTGTTTTGTGCACTGAAAAATAACCTGCAGCTGGTCCGCTCTCAGTCATACAAAGTCATGTGACTGATTCAAAACTTTTGTTTTAGGATGAATTGTTGGACTTTATAGATTAGAGCTGCAAACATGAGGACACAGCTCATCCTCTCTTTAACCTGAAGTGACTTTAACACCTCTGCTGAGTTTAATTCTCAAAACAGGAAACTTAATGACCACAGAGCTGCTCATGCTACAATTTACCAAAGTTGAACTGTTCTGTCTTCATGCAGTACACAGTAAACATGGAAGTTTTGGGTCACTGTGAGAGTCTCACAGCTAAACTTTAGGATTTTAAAATGCTGTCTACAGTTAAATTGATTAGAGTCATCTACAAACATTATAATCCACAGAGATTCCTGCCTGACTTCATTTGTCAACCTGTCCATCACCACTGCACTGCACCACAGTTCCTCTCTGAGGACTCTATCATCTGTTTTCTGTAGATACACAAAGACACGCTGAAGCTCCTTCTGACGTTCTCTGCACCCCTGCATCAACACTCTCAAAGCAAACATCACATCAGTAGAGCTCTTTCTCTGTATGAAGCCACACTGCTGCTTGCTTATCATCACTTCTCTCACTTCACTTTTAAACCTTGCTTCAGTGACTCTTTGCCATAACTTCATTGTAAAACCTATCAGTTTTTATACCTCCGTAGGCATGACAGCTCTGCTCATCACGTTTCTTCTTGAAAATCAGTACCAGTACGCTTCTTCTCCATTACTCAGGAATTATCTTACTCTCCAAATTGTTTTACTTTAGTGTCATTTTAGTGTTTTAGGATTCTGAAATGAATTAAAAACAACATTGAAAAAATATAATATTTTGGTCTCAAACTTCTTCTTATGGAAACAGCAGAGGAACTTTAAAGAGTGTGATTTTCTAACAGGACACTTGTCGTACCTCTTCTCCTGATCGATCCGTGTCGGCCGTCTGCTAATGTTCTTCTCACTGTTGAGGAGGTGGCAGGTGCTGCAGGATCTCTGTCTGCTAAAACAAAAGCAAATGTTTCCTAGTTTTTGTTACTGCTGCTGTTTCAGCATTTGTGTTATTAATATTTATAAGGATATCCATGTATGATTTTATAACAACATAAATAAGTTAAAGACTGTGAGTCATAAAACAGAAAGCTTCTGTTCACATCAACATTATTTGACCACAAAGTCGTGTGTGTCATGTGCCTGTTTGGTCTGCGGTGCTGTTTATCCACTTAGATTAGTGTGAACTGGCCACTGTTGGAGATGTCTGATTCATTTTTCAGGTGAAATTTCCCTTTAAACTCTTTAATATGGTCACATTAAGTGTGAGCAGAATGTCTGTCTCACCTTCAGGTTTCCCTTGGACATGTTGTCTTGCCAGTACAACCAGCAGCAGCAGTAGCCCAAATATGGAGGGAACAGACACCATCACAGAGAAAGGAGGAGAGGAAAACAAGGAGGCAGTAGAGGCTGATGGAGGAGGAGAAGTGAGAGAACCTGCATCTACTAAGAAGTACAAATCGTTGTGGTCACTTTGAGTCTCTTTGAGTCTAAAATCTGTAAAATAAACAAAAGCCTCACCTGTGACAGTGATTCAGCTGGATGGAGACTCTCCATGACCGCTGATGTCACACTTGTATATACATATATATATATATATATATATATAGAGAGAGAGAGAGAGAGAGAGAGAGAGAGGATACATATATATATACACTCACCTGTGACAGTGATCCAGCTGGATGGAGACTCTCCATGACCGCTGATGTCACACTTGTAGAGGCCTTCATCAGACCTGGAAACATGCTGGATGGTCATGTGACCTGTAGGCTGCTTCCTGATGAGGGAGCCATCTTTATAGAAAGCAGCTGGGAGGTTGGAGGGAGTGGTCTTTGTTTTACAGAGCAGAGTGACGTCATCTCCCTCCATCACAGGGAGGACAGGACTCTGCAGGATCACTGATCCACCTCAACACAGAGACAAACTACAGCATTTCATCCATTTACACACAGCTTCATCAACACTAACTCCACACACTCAGCTTACCAGTGACTGTCAGGTTAACCATGTTACTGATGGGACCCTCTCTGGACTCACACCAGTAAACTCCACTGTCATGAAGCATCATAGTGATGTTACAAGAAGAACCAGCTGGTTTCCCCCACCCATCTCCACACTGCGTCCTATGTCGTTTGCTTGTGTTTCTCCTCAGAGTCCATCCAGCAGAGCTGTCGTCCTCCTCACAGCTCAGAGACACAGAGTCATATTCAAAGAACTGAGAGCTGCTGGGACTCACAGTCAGACGAGCTGTGAGTGAATTTATATTTTTGAGCAAAAGCATTAAACCCTTTAATGCATGAATTATGACAACTTAAATCAGGATTTTTTTTTTCTAAGTATTTTTATTGATCCTTAGGCATGAAAAAAGATTTTTGAGCTTATTTGTCAAACATGCAATTTTCAAAGAGTTGTTTACATATGGTGGACAACATACGTGTTGACTCATGAATTTGACAAACAAATAAATAATATACACTCTGTAAAAACTAGAAAATAACAAAAATATTTGTTGTTATTTGTTTTTAAACTCATGGGGTAACACTGCTTCTGTTGCTGTCCAGTGCAATGAAACAAAGTGCATGACTCCTCAGCCTCTCTCCTCTCTATGCATCAGTAGTAATTTGTGTGCAAGTTTACCATCAACACTGACACAAATACAAGAAAACAGCCTTTGAATAGCTGTCCACTGTAGTGACCACTATGCATGAAACATTAAAAAAAATCTGTCTCAACAAAGTAACTATATGTTAAAAAGATGGAGAATTGTTCTTGGTGTGTATGGGCTGCAGACCAAAGGTGAAGAGCAGAGCAGCTTGTTCAGTAGATGTTAAAACAGCACACACATATTATAAAATAAAGAATTTTTTTAGATTTTGCTGCCTTGATGTTTCTCTTCAGTCCATCAGCTCATGCAACAGCTCACTGTTCTGATCTCCATCTTAAACATGCCAAATTTTCTCCTCCTCCTTTTCTACATCTCTCTTCTGATTGGCTGCCCGTCAGAAGCAGAAGGTGTGAAAAGCAGCAACATGGAGCTGTCAGGTTGAAGCTGTTGGTTCTCTGTATGCACACTCTTACTATAAAACTGCTTCTGTTGAGGTGTCATCTTTAACTGGTGTAAACCATTAATGTTGTTAATACAGTAACAACATTGTTACACAAATATTAAACTGACCAGCACATTTTTTCTTTAGTTGTCATGTATTTACTTTTATTTCTTCCAGACATTTATTAAACCTGTTCAGATTCCCGTAGCAGACACATCTGGTTCTGATCTGTCTCTATTCTTACTCTATTTTCTGCTTCTTGTGGCTTAATTCTCAGCTGTGAAAAGCCAGTTTTATGGTCTTGTCACAGGACAGGATCACTAACCTTGATTAGTTGTGTGGCAGAGTTGAAACATTAGAACTGAAAAGGAAACACAAGATCTTTAATATTCAGTGTCTTTTAATAAGTTTTTTTGCTTTAATAACAAATATAAGCTTACAGGGCAGTGACCACAAACTGAGTCTGACTGACTGATAAACTCAAAATGTTTTTTTTGTTTTGTTTTTTTTAAAGGATGTGATGATGCATTGTGGGAGTTTATCTGCAACATCAACCACAAACTCTGAATTTTTAATGAAGTGAAACTTTGAGCTGAATTAAAGCAACTCAAGTAGTCAGGGGTACTCTTTTTTCCCTTTTTTTATGCAGAAGCCATGGTCTACGAGGTCTTTTCTCCGTGTTCGTTAACAGTTATTGTTAACAGTTTAAATAAAATATATCTTGCTTTATCTCACGGACACTCAAAACTAGATTTACTTCAATAAACACATTCAGATTTTTAGAAAGCATCTGGTACTTACGGAGCAGCCACAGAAGAAGTGTTTGTCCCATCTTGGTACAGCGAGGTGTGAGATCTTTCTGTTCAAATGCAACAGTTAAACCCTCCTCCTTCCTCTCAGTAGCTCAGTG